>NC_091800.1:37510757-37813787 GCF_041296235.1 Equus asinus | reverse complement strand
CAGTCATAAGAAATGATGAAATCCAGCCATTTGTGACAACATGGATGGTCCTTGAGGGTATTATACTAAGTGAAGTTAGTCAGAGGGAGAAAGTCAAATACCATATGATGTCACTCGTAAGTAGAAGATAAAAACAATGACAAACAAACACACAGCAATGGAGATTGGATTGGTGGTTACCATATGGGAAGGTGGGGGTAGGCAAAAGGGGTGATTAGGCTCACATGTGAGGGGATGGACTATAATTAGTTGTTGGGTGGTGAACATGAGGTAATCTACACAGAATTTGAAATATTTTATGATGTACATCTGAATTCTATATAATGTTTCAATCCAATGTTACTGCAATTAAAAAAATAAAAACTTAAAAAAAATAAAAAGAAAAGCCCTAATACCAATAATCATTTGCCCTTTTTTCTATATGACTGTTAGTTACACGTCCATGGATGGATGGAAGGATGGATGAATGGATGGATGGATGGATGGATGGATGGATGAATAAATATTTCTCAAAATACTTCAGCCATGGCTTTTATATTTCAGATTTTTTAAAATTTGTGCATTAGTTGATGGGATTTTGTGGTTATTTTAAAAAATGGCTCGACTTTTTTTTACTTGTGTCTTCAATTTAAGAATACCTGTTTACTACTTTTATACTTAAAGGCTGTCTAGAGACCATATATTATCTGGGGGTCATGCTCTCTTCCTTCAGAATTTTGTAGAAAACTTTTCACTAACTTCAGATATTGTATTGATATGCAGAATCTGTTGCCCAGCTTATGCAAAAATATTTGGAATAGCAAACATTCATCAACAAACTGGATAAGATGATGATGTGAGTACAGGATATGTAGATATAGAAATAGCCATAAAATATAAAAATAGGGAATTCACTTTTTCTGCATTCACCAGCACCTACATGTCTAAATATTATAAGTAAATTGGGCATACACAGAGATCAAGAAGACCTTATAAGGAAGGCAGAGGGCCAACTGAAATTTTCTTTTTTCTTTTTTTCAGTAGTTACACACATTTTATTCTGCAAATGCATCTGTTACTCTAAATATTTTCTGATTGCATACACCCAATATGGTCAAGTCATTTAATATGAACTCATGCTGAAAAAAAAACTAAAATAAAATAAAACACCAGATACAAGGATGACAAGTATTTTTGACCTGAATAAAGGCACCAAATTACTGGTAATGGATGCCTAGAGTTGTTTATTGGAAAGGATTAAGAAACTACTCTTTATTTCACTGAGGAAAAGGATCATGATTGATTGGTAACACCTGTCATTGGTACAAAATCAGGAGTAAATACATATTGTGTATTTATCGACTCTGCGCTAGAAGGTACTATATACAAATCAAACATGCTCATCTAAATGTACCACATAATAGAATTTTGTTCCAATGTCTCTTTTTGCCCAATTATTTTTCTAAATTTAAGATTAGTAGTAAGTTTTCATGCAGTAGTTATGACATTACCAATAAAGGCAGCACATAGCAGGAAATATTCACTATAAAATATGAAACAAGAATTGATTTGATATACCACCAAATAAATTTGTACTTTTCAACCTCCGACCCTCCAAATTACAGTTTAATATTTCTCTTAGGTTATTTTTCTATTTTTCCCATGATTCCTCTCTTACATACATTATTTTCTCATGCTACTAGTAAAATGATTTGTCTGTTTCCTTTATTAAGTCTACTTGTCTAAATTTTCTTTTCTGAGAAGGAACAATTTGCATGGAAATTGAGACAATGACAGATACCATTGCATTAAATTTCACTGCTTGCAGGGGGTAAAGACAAGCCATCAGCATAGCAAAAAATAAGCAAAAAGCTGGTGTGTCAAGACTTCTTATCATGGCTTCAGTCAAAAGAAGCAAACAGCTTGTTAATAAGGACATAGTATATAAAAGAACTTTCAGAGTTTCTTGCTGGCCTGGGTGTCCAACTAAATAAGTTGGATAAAATTTAAGAACTATAGGAAAAACTCAGAGAAGTAGGAATTTTTCCATGATCATTTCCATTCCTTAATTTCTTTATTTCTTTAGAATAAGAATTATCTTCTTATAATTATCTTCTTGTATCTTAAAAGAGAATTCTAAAAGACTAAAGTTGATATGATGATATATCTGCCAAATAGGTCTACCCAGATTTATACTATCCAGCATCTATTTTTTTCTTTAAAAAGCAGGTTAGTGGGGCTGGCCCCGTGGCCGAGTGGTTGGGTTCACGCGCTCCGCTGCAGGCGGCCCAGTGTTTCGTTGGTTCGAACCCTGGGTGCTGACATGGCACTGCTCATTAAACCACCCTGAGGCAGCGTCCCACATGCCACAACTAGAAGGACCCACAACAAAGAATATACAACTATGTACTGGGGGGCTTTGGGGAGAAAAAGGAAAAAATAAAATCTTAAAAAAAAAAGAAGGTTAGAAAAAAAGTCAGGTCAATTTGTACCTATTTTTAGGTAAAGTGAGTCAGTTGTGTCAATTTCTTAGTGATTTTGAAATATAAAAGAGAAAATAGTAAGTTCTCCATATAAGACGATACTGTGGAATGGAATATCAGCTGCTTGTTGTGTAATACAGAGCACTAATTGAAGACTCAGATTATTTGATTTTAATTTTGAGGTTCAATTATTAGTTGTGGGATCTCTGCCAATCGTTTAACCTCTTTGGGGTCATATTTTTTCTATCGATTTTTCTCCCGGTGTTACCGTGAAGGTTGAAAAATACAATGGAGATGAAGACCCATTGTAAAGCATAAAGCACTTACTAGTATAAGAAATCATTATGACTATTCCATTTCAGTTAAAATTGTGTGCTGAGGAATAAGGAGGAAAAAAGCCCAAACTGGAGCATTTTCATAAACTTTATCTCAAAGGAAATCTCGTATACTTTTATTGCTTGGAGGAGTTTTCCTTAAAACCAAAGAAAACACATTTCATTCATTATTTTTTCATTTCTATTTTATCTGCCAATGGAAGCAAGTGTGCCCATAAGTAAAGTTGTATAAGCTTCTATATTTTTCCACATAGAATAATTTCTACAATTGTCTAAATAATTTGTATGAAAGAAGATCATTGTAGCTTTGTATCCTAATTATTTAAATGATTAATTTTTTTCTCCAAATTGTTGTTTTAAAAACTGAAAAAAAAACCTTAGTTGCATTTTTGAGTAGGAAAAAAATTGTAATTTCTCTCCTGTCAAATCTTACATATTAGCTTAAATTCACATGAATGAAGAGAAAGATTACATTATCTTTTACCCAAGTATTCTATAAGTATCAATATTTTTTTAAATAAATTAAACTGAAAGTGTCCTAAGCATGGTAATTTTATCTCTAATTTTAAATATAGATCTTTGTTATTTGAATGTGGAACAAAATCCCACAAATCAGCTAATATTTATATATGTAGCTGTAAATGTTGAATGAAGTAGTGGTATTTGATGTAAAATGATAAAATTATGTGGATGAGAAGGGAATGGAGTTAGGGTGGCCAGGTAAGAGCTTCTGTCTGACAAAGATTTGAATAGGACAGCAGGAATGAATAAATCAACTGTTTCATTATTTAAAGCTATCATTGATTTAATACTTAAAATGTGTTATGCAGTGATTGAGTGCATGCACACATATTAATATTCTTTAATTTTTTTCTAAAATTTAGAAAGGTGGAAATGATTATCTCCATTTTAAAGAAGGTTAGAAAGATTTAGGATTTTCCCAAGACCATATCAGGCAGACCTGAAATTTTTTTAAAGATTTGTTTTGTTTCTTGGCTTGTTTTTTTTAAAGACTTTAATTAATTAATTAATTAATTAATTAATTAATTTTGATGAGGAAGATTGGCCCTGAGCTAACATATGTGCCAATGTTCCTGTATTTTGTATGTGGGTCACTGCCACAGTATGGCCTGATGAGCGGTATAGGTCTGCTCCCAAGATCCAAACCTGCGTGCCCAGTCCACTGAAGTGGAGAGCACTGAACTTAACCACTATGCCATGAGGCCAGCCCCCAGACTTGAAATTTTAATCCAGCTCTGCTTGGCTTCAAATCCACACTCTTTCCACCATACTCTGTTGCTTCCTCAAAGAATGACTAAATCAGTGAAAAACAAGCATTTAAGATATTTCAAAAGATGAAGAGGAGAATATGATGAGGGATTATATGTAAGGAATCAAAAATTTGAGGGTAAATTGACTTAAAATCTCTCAAGTTGGGCTAGAAAGAAGGGATGGAACTATGACAGAAGTAGAATACTTGGAAAACTTCTGTATTCACAGCATTCCAATGAGAAATCTTTCTGTAATATCTTGCCAACAACAATCAATGGATGTTACTAACATTCTCTCATATCTTATTTCTCTAGAGATTCAGATTTGTGCAGTAAATCATCTACTTCCCAAGTTATTCTGGGAGATAATTTAGCCAAATATTTTGCCACTGCATAACAAGAATTCCCTTTGTTCTAGAGTTTATATCCTCTATTTGCCAGTCATCGGATGCTGGCTGCCCTAGGAAAGGTTCTATCTTAGACAAAGCTAGGATAGCTCTCTTTAGATTAAGGAAATTCCTGGAAAAAGATAACAGCTGTGGGTTGTAAGTGGGGGCATAAATATTTAACTCATGAAGGAGAATTTAGGCACCTAACACAGTGTCCACCATGCTTAATATGCATTACTTATTTTCGTATATCATAGCTCTTAACAATTGCTATATTCCTTTGTGTCAAGTATCATCCTCTCCAAATTTTGCACACAAGAACATTTAGGATTAGAGAATTAAAGTTTACCTTATTTGAAATTTCATAACTAAATGAATGGAGGAATAAAATTTGGATAGATTTAATCCAAAACTATAATTACCCTCTAAATATTTGTTATGTCTTATTATGATGTCTGATATAGTCTCAGTTTGCTATAATGTATCGGCAGGGTTTGCAGACCTCTTAATTAGGAAGGCTATCTTGTAACATTAGATCCCATTTAGTCATGTTGCCCAGATGGTGAGTCTTGTTGCTTTCTAATTGTGGCTATGGTTTAGCTATAAATCCTAGACTGAGAGAGAAAGCTATGGGATTATAAAACTGGCAAATTAGAGGTTAAGCTGAGCATCCTTATTTCTCATGGAAACAGATCTGAAAATTAGGACAACACATTTCTTATGAAGTTTAAGTGAAGCTTGGTTCTATTAGATCAGTTTTTGAAGTCTTTTAAAAGTAAATATATCTGCTCTGTCTCTATTTTGCCTATGTGTAACACAAAGGATTCAGTTGGGGAGCCAGAAATAATTATAGATTAACAAATAGTGGTAACCATACTTTTCATTTGAATTGTTTTTAGACCTAGAGCTACTGACTATATGTCCCAGCATATGACCTTCTCCTATCCCTAATACTATTATTTCTCTGTTTACCACTTTGCTTAAAATTTGCCAAATACAGCACTGAAAATTTCTCATCATGTTCCCCTACTCCTAGAAGGATATCATCCTTTCACTAAATCACACATTTTTCTTTGTCTTCAGATAAATTTAGAAATGTTAACAATTTCCTGGAAGCTACTTTTAGTAACTCTACACAAGACCCAGGCTTGAAAATCAACTCTTTCTACATCAACTACTAATGGTAATTTTTTTCATAAGTTTTATGCTTTTAGCTTACATTGATATTCACATTATAATTTCATTTTTGTAATTCTCAATAAAGAAGAACGCTCAAGAAACAAAGAAATAATTTTGATGATGATGTAAGTTTAAATTTTCTTTCGAAAAAATAAATCATGCCCTTAAAACAAGAAAGTAATGATCAGGACTATAAATGATTTGTCTAAAGGAGTATTGATTAATATAGATTCAGCATACTTCGAGAGTTACAGACATATCCAAAGTCTGAAATATCAGAGAAGACCATGTTAAAAAAAGGTCTTGAAGCTTGAAATATGGAATGGATTTAGAGAGAAAAGGAGGATCATGTGGTGTATTTCAGTTATTAAGACCCTGGGGAAAAGGTTAGAATTATGAATAAGCACACAATGTGAGGAAATTGAGAGAAGTCCTGTAGTTTTGGAGGAAGGAAAAATGCTAAATTATTAGAGGACTGTTAATGTAGTTAATCATGAGTTCATAAATATTTTTTAAAGGAAAATCAGGCAGGTGGTACAGAAAAGAAAGGCGTACTAAATATATTCCAAAGGTAGGAGAATTCTCAAAGGAAAAACCAGTTAGAGACTAAATTTAGTTGTGGCAGGCAGCATGGTAGGGTGGCCAAAAGCATAAACTCTGGGGCCACAATGAAGAGCACACTCAAGACCCAAATA
Organism: Equus asinus; assembly: GCF_041296235.1. Classification (NCBI taxonomy): domain Eukaryota; kingdom Metazoa; phylum Chordata; class Mammalia; order Perissodactyla; family Equidae; genus Equus; species Equus asinus. Next base: position 37,807,456 of record NC_091800.1, on the reverse strand, counting down.
GACTGGATTTAAATTCCGCTTTTGATATTGGTGATGCTTCTTAACCTTTTTGGTCACAGCTTCCTCATCTATTTTGGGGGGTATATTAAGAGGGCTATCTCCTAGATGTTTTAGAATGAAAGGGTAAATAATTATAGAAGACTTAGAATAGTGCCTGGAAAATTCTAAGCTATTTAAAATTATTTGTTAATAAATAGATAGATAAATAGTATCTCAGATGATTCACAAGTTTTGAGCCTAGAACTTTGACTAACAGTAGGAAAATGTGTTGTTGTGGAAGATAGAGTGGTAAATTGCAAATAGGGGTCCAAACTCTTCCCTTTCCATGACCTTTTGATTCTGGGATGACTGGACAATTTATTTTGACAATTTCATTTTAGCAAGTCCGAGAGAAGCAAAAGTCTCAGAAGTTGATGTTCACTGGTGCTCGCTCTTGTAGCTCTGGGAATACCGGGTGAACAAACCGGAGCTATCCTGCTAGACTGTGAGAAACTACACGGAGTAGATCTAACTTGCCAGCAAACAGAGAAGCGATGAAGGCCATCTTAGAACATCCAGCCACTGGCCGATCAACTAGCTAACCAAAAATACATGAGATAGCTCAGTAGATATTACTTGAACTAGTTCAGACCAGAAAACTTCTCTACCCTTACAATCCTCCCATGAAACATGAACTAAGCCCTTAAGTTTTGTGGTGATTTATTATGTAAAAGCTAACTGATACAAGAATTGGTGCCTAGAAGTGGGGTAATACCATAGCAGAAACCTGAAATATGTAGCATTGGTTTTATGACTGTGGGGCAAGCGAAGGGTAGAAAAATAATGAGGAAAATGCAAGTGAAGGTACAAAACCAGAGCAAGGAGAGGGGAGGGAACTTTCAGGATAATGAAAAAGCAAGCGCAGGATGAGAGCTGTGCAAACGGTGTGGAGAGCAAATAGGTGAGACTAGAGTAGGAAGTCAGAGGGCTCTCAGGACGCTGGCTCCAGGAAAGAGTAAACACAACTGATAAGTTGTCAAAATAGTTTTCATCATACATCAATTTAAATGGAGATGAATTTTTTGGAGCTTTTGGAATCTGTAGGAAGAATATTCAGATATGAAATAGTAATGAACAAATGTAAGAAAGATTATATCAAATTAAAATTAAAAAGTTATATACGAAGTGAAATAAATTGATAGTATAATGCTTGGCTCAATAGTAAACAGTATTCACGTAAACATAGTAATCAAAATATTAAATATAAATTTAATACAATTTGAGAGATAATTACATTGTCAGGAGGAAAGATTCTACATGTTAGTAAACTAGTATTCTTATTTGCCACCATAGAGAGTCAACAGACAATGTTAAGCTGATGAATGTATATATAAAAGCTCACAAGTTATGATAGCTTGAATTCATACAGGAGTATGGAAATAAATAACATGTGTTTTCCTCTTAGAAATGAGTTAGGGTGGAAGGGAAATTTTAAACAATATTTTATTTTTTTAAATTATTTGCATATATTTGTTATATAAATAAAGTAAAATAGTTATAATCTCCTTATGGTTATGACATATGCTATGGACTGAATTCTGTACTCCCGGAATCCGTATGCTGAAGCCCTCACCCCCATGTGATAGTAGTTGAGGATATGGCCTTTGGGAGGAGATTAGGTTTAGATGAGATCATAACACTAAGGCCCTCATAATGAGATTAGTCTTCTTATAAGACAATAGAGAGCTTTCCGTCTCTCTCCGTCATGTGAGGATACAACAAGAAAACAGCTGTCTGTAAGCCAGTGAAGGGGAGCAGAATGTGCTGTCCGGAATGTCCCACTTTGGCATGTAGATTACTCTGAGCTGAAAACAATCTGGGCCCAGGAAACTCAGGAAGAGTCTTAAGAATTTAGATAAGGGCCTGTACCAGGAAGAGCGCTATTGCCAGAGAGAACTTTTTATATCAGAAAGACTTATCTGCATGGCATGGCAAACGTTTGTTTACCAAACATTTGCTTTTCTCATCTTCCTGTGAATTGTCTTCCTCCTCTTTGAAGCCCCAGATCCCTACCCTCTTCTCCTTAGCTCAGAAGGGCATATAAGCCTCAGTTACCTGATTGCCAGGGAGTCTCATATTTTTATGGGCCTCCGGTATTTATAAAATTAGTTTTTCGCCTGTTTATCTGTCTCATGTCAATTTAATCATTAGATCAGCCAAAAAATCTAGAAGGCAAAATTTTTCTGCCTCTCCACCAGGAAGAGTATTCTCACCAGAACTCTACCATGCTGGCACCCTGATTTTAGACTTTCGACCTCCAGAACTGTGAGAAAATAAATTTCTGTTGTTTAAACCACCCAGTCTTTGGTATTTTTTTATGGCATCATGAGCTGACTGAGACAGCGTAGTAGCCTGTATCAGATTGACCTTCCCACCAAGTACAACAAAAACAAGCAGGATAAAATAAAAAAATTGGTATCTGAAGGCATTGGAAAGCAGTCAAGGCAATCAGGACTGGAGGGACCAAGGTCCTAGAGAGAAGTAAAATTCATTGTGGTGAAGCTGACATTTTCTGCTTTGCTGCTCTTCCAAATATTCACTAATCTATAAAAGGCAAGGAGAAAAGTCCAGAAGAGGCAGAGGTTTTGAGAATTTTGAGAGAAGAGGCCCAGAGATTTTGGTAATCTGATGGGTCCAGAGCATTGCATCTTGGGTTCCTTAGAGACAGACACTGAGACAGAATTTGAGGTGCAAGATACTTATAAAGATTGATACTTGTGAAAGGAAAGTGATGGAAGCAGGATATGGCAGAACAAATAGTCAAAATGTGATGCAGGCTAGAAGTTCTAGAGTGAGAAATGACTGTTGATAGTGTTCTACCTCAAGCCAAAATAGTTGGATGTCTGCCCCTGCAATTCTTAATCATTGAATGTGGGATGCTCTAGGAAGCATGTAGCCTTAGGTTTGCTGATTCTCTGAAGGTAAGGAAGACACAGACAGAGCTGAGAGCTAGGAGGTACCTGCTGACAACACTTCCACGGCTAGGAAGCAAGTCCTTCCTTGAAGGGGATCTTGGAAATGCATCTCGTTTTCTTCCATAGTTCAACTTTTGTGCAGTTTATCTCTACTTCTCCATAAACAACAAAGAAGCAACTCTTCCTGTGAGCCTATCTTCCTGAGGGAAAATTTTAAAATGTAAGTTTAGTCAGAAGAACCACAGCCCCTACCACTTGAGTTGGCTTGGATCCTCAAATGTAACTCATTCTATCCAACGCGAAAATCCATTCTACGTTTCTCCTTAATAACTTAAGGTGTGGTGTGACCCAGACCTGCATCTTGGAGGGACCCGAGCTCCTCCGGATCACCACCTCCTTTTCTGGATGGAGTGTCTATACCCATCCATTTACAGCACAATGAACAAGAAGGTATTAAGAGGCACCCAAGTGGATGATTCCTCCTTCGTCTCTCCCTCCTCCTGATGATCAGGTTTAATATTACTGCTAAGAAAGTGACTCCACTTATTGACTGCTCATCCATGAACAGCAAGGAGCCCAAAGTACCCAGGTGGCAGCTGTAGTTTACGATTCAATGATATTCTTGTTCTATCTCCTGGATCATGGCATCCAACATTGTGGAGGCCAAGGTGGTTCATCGGGAATGACTATTCCTCTTTCAACTGCTTGATCCCAGACCTCTTATTCTTCTGAGGACACAGAGGTATACAAAGACTTTTGATTCAATATATATTCTATATCCTGTAGGATGGTAGCACATTCTCAGAGCGTATTGCTTCCAAATTGGCACTTCAGTTGTGCCTTCAACAAACCATCCCAACATTTTATCAAGCCAGCATGATAAACCAGTGGTGTGACACATGATCTAACCAGTGGATCCCAAGTTCATGGGCCTACTCTTGCATCTCCTTATATTGAGAAGTGGATCCTCTAGTCTAATGTGATATTATGTGGGATCTCATGCTTGTGGATTAAACACTCCATAAGACATTGGATAGTGGTGCTATTTGAGGCCCTGAAAGCAGGAAAGGCAAACCTATATGTGGAATATATATCTATTCTTTTGAGAAGGAACCACTGGTCCTTCCAAGATGCAAGAGGCCCGAAGCAGCCAACTTGTCAACAAGTAGCTGGTTGATCTCCTCAAAGAACACCATACTGAGAGCTCAACATAATTTTCCATTACTGGCAAGTTTGGCATCCTGTGATGATAGCAGCTAGATCAGTTCACACTTTTGGGTCTGTGCTTATTCTTCTTTTCTGTCTCTACAGCCACTTTATTTCTGCACCCATCATGCCAAGAATGGGGGCAAAGATAAAACCTGGCTGACACCAGCTGGGCTGGGTCCTTTGCTGTACATTGTTCAGTGCCTCTTCTACAGCTGATGCTCTTTGGGAGTACGCAAAGATCTCTCCAGGTCTTGTCCAATCTCGTGGTTACATCCACAAGCTTCTACTTCACATCTCCTTATCCTTACCTTCCAGTCTTTTCCCTTTTGGGTCCCTGACCAGCTTACCAAGCCATTTTGGCTACTGCTCATAAATCTATATATATTCTAATTTCAAACCACTTATTTTTCCAGTAAAACTAAGTGCTTGTGTACTACCTGACTTTCTGATTATTCAGAGGATTTTCCCTCATAACTGCCTCAAAAGGTACTTTTTAGTGAGGCTTTAGTAAAATGACCATACATTATTGGTCTAAACTTACATATTGAGTTGACATTTATAAACCAAGATTGGCCATCTTCCTCTTCTTTCATCTGGTCACAGGTCCTTTTCATCTGGTCTTAGGCCTGAATGGATGGAAGGGTGCTGATGCAACAGTGAGTCTAGGCTACTTACCCAACTTGCTTATAACCCCTGATCCAGCTGGTGTTTGATCCAATGTATACCACTTTCATCATAGTATGGATTGTATGTGGACCTGTCCAACCTTATGTCTTTGTGAGTCTGACAGAACCTTGCTCATGATAGACAATTCTTGCTGTATGGTTACCCAGTGTCCCACGGTTAGGGGTTCTTTCTCTTCCAGGGTCTAGTAGCAAAAAGGTGTTGTTTTTCAAAAGGTGTGTGATTTCCCACTACAGATGCCATGGCCTTATCCAGAACACCAGCATTGTGATTCTCCTATTAGAGCTTGGCACAGCTCTACAAAACATCTTTTCTCACCACTGATACTTCAAAAATCATAGCATCTGCAGGATCTTAGGACTCAAGAGAGAAAGTGGTTTGTACCATGTTTTGGACCTGCTACAAAGTCTTTTTCCACTCTGGGTCCCATTCGAAGCTGGCAGATTTTTGTGTCACCCAGCATATTGGGCAGATAAGAATGCTTATGTATAGAATATACTGATTTCAAAACCCGAAGAAGCATACCTGGTATCGTGCTTTGTTCTTTGGTTTAGGAACCGCAAAATTTAATAATTATCTTTAACTTTGAAGGGAATGTATTGGCACTCTCAAGATCATCAGAGACTTAAAGTTTTATGGATGTGACAGACCCCTGAATCTTCACCATGTTTATTTCTTATCCGTAGGAATCCATGTGTCTTACCAAGTTCTCTGAGCTACTAGTCACCTTTTTCTCATTCAGGAGAACTGACACAATGGCATTGATGTAATGAATCAATGTGATATTCTGAGACTGTCAAAATGGTCCAGATTTCTTTAGATTATATTATGAAAGAGGGTGGGAAAATTTACATAGCCTTGGAGCAAAACTATAAGCATGTATTGTTGTCCTTTTTATGTTAGTTAAAACTGCTTCTAACACCTTTTTCTGATTTAAGATAAAAGAACACATTCATCAAATCAATATTTGCATATCATATAGCTAGGCTGTTACTAAGCTACTCTAGGAAACATAACTGCATTGTCACAGTGGTTGTGACTGGGGCTACTACAGGAGGATGTGAAGTAGTCTGCAGCCAGTCTTCAGGATCCGTCTGCCTCTGCAGGGGCCAGAAGGTAAATTAAACCAAGATATGATGACAACACTATCCCTAGGTAAATCCTTAAGGGCGACATCTATCTTGACCATTTCTTGCAGAATATAGTATTGGTTTATTCAACACTGATGGCTTCCACTTCCATTGATGGCCTTTCCCAATTGTTGAAGTTAAGAACAAAAGTTAATGGAAAAGAAAACAAACGTATCATACTAAATCATATCAGACTATCAGAAAACGAACGTATCCGACTAAATCATATGGACAAAAGTTGATTGGATAAACCCTTAGAAAAAGTGATTTAAAAAGAAGAGAAAAAACATAATATCAATAATGGGAATGAAAAAAAGAATATCGCTATGAAGACTACAGATAATAAATTCATAATAGGATATGATTAACAACTCTATGCCTAACAAAACTGAAAAATTAAAGAAAATGGAGAAATTCCTTATAAAATATTACTCATCAAAATTGACTTAAGAAAACATATCAAATCTGAATAGTTCTATGTCCCTTAGAGAGGTGTAATCAATAACTTAAAAGGTCCCGCAAGGCAAACTCCAGAAAGTTTCACCAGAAGATTCTCCTAAATGTCTAGGAAGGAATAATATCAATCTTATACAATTCTTTCAGAATACATAAAATGGGGAAATGATCCATAAATTAAGTTATGAGATAGTCATAATCTTGATTCTAGGCCTGATAAGGGCATTACAATAAAGGCAAAATTCAGGCCTTAACAAACATAAAGTAAACAAAGATACAAAAACCATAAAAAAGATCCAAAAAACCTCAACAAATATATCAGCAAATAAAATGTAACAATATATTAAAAAGATAAAATGTCACAATATCTTAGATTTGAGAAATATGTTGGCTTAACCTATGGAAATTGATCAGTATTGCAACAAGTTATGAGAAATTCTTTCATTTGATGAAGGTGATCTACAAAATACATGGAAAGCATCACTCTTTAATAGTGAAGTAATGATAGCTTCCCCCTTGACTTTACAAATGTAATAGGAGGGCCACTATCAACAGCTCTATTCATCACTATTCTAGCAGGACCTTGCTCATGGATTCAGGAAAGAGTAAGAAATGGCGTAAGGATTGGATAGGAAGACGTTTTTAAAAATAATTATTTGGATACAATGTAATTTTTTTAAGCAGAAAATTCAAAATAATCTCCAGATAAGCTTTTAGAATAAGTAGCTGAACTTGAGAATTTTATTACATAAAAAACCAATATATAAATACCAATTCTATGTCTACTTACTAGCAACAAACAGAATATTTAGTAAATAATATGCATCAAATATCTAGGAATTAATCTAACAGACATCAAAGCCTAAGAATTAATGTCAGAAAAGATTTCAAGACCTCTATTCATCAGTATTCACAACATCATAAAAATATTAAGTGTCCTTAAAGGCATGTATATTTTCAATGCAGAACCAATCAAAGTCTGAGCAATGTTTTCTAAAATTGGCAAAATAACCCTAAATTTATATGGAATTGTGAATGTTCAAGAATAGGCAAAAGTAGCATAAAGAAGAGTAACAAATTTGGAGAATTTGTTTTATCGTATACCACGACTTATTACAATGCAATGTAGATAATACAATAGGACAACAAGGAAGAAAAATAGAGTAATATAACAAAATAGAGCCTGTGAAAACAAACCCTATACATGTTTGTTACTGGATTTATGATCTATATATAATACCATAATGCAGTGACAAAAAGATGGTCATTCAAATTAATGGTGCTGGCTCAAGTTGGTATCAACGTGGGAAAAAGTAATCTTGACCTTTACTTCTCCAACCATACAGTTATCAAGTACACATGGATTAACAAACTAAAGTTCAAATGTAAAACAATAACTCCTCAAGAAGATAATATAGGAGAATATTTTTGATTCAGGCTTAGGCAATAATCTCTTATTAAAATCTCAAGTTATTAATACATACTCACCAGAAAGACTATCATTGAGAAAAGGATAATAAGAAGTGGTATTAATATAGAGCAACTGCAATTCTCATACCCAGCTGGTGGGTATACAAATTGGAACAACCACTTTAGAAAGCTATCGGGTAGTAAATATTAAAGCTAAACATGTGTGTGACTTCTGAGCCTAAATTCTGCTTCTCTGTATTCATATGATAGAAATGAGTAGTATGTCTGATCCTGCAAAGACCGGTGTAAGTATGTTCATAACAGTGGTATTTGTAATCATTCCAAATGTTATTTTACCCTAGTGTCCATCAGCTACAAAATAAACAAAGCAATTGTGATGTGTTTACAAATTGGAATACTATACTGCAATGAAAATGAATGAACTATTGCTATGCAAAAATGTCCATGTGCAATTCACTCTATGAAGATCAATAACAGGCAAACAAATTATGACATTAGAAGTCAGAATAGTGGTTACGTATGATAGGAAGTATTTTGACAGCACAGAGGTACAAGCAAGACTTCGTAAGTCCATATAATATCCTATTTTCTTAGTCTTGTTGGTGGTGCTTTGAATGTAGTAACTTTGTAAAAAAGTATCAGACAGCATACTTATAATTTGTACAATTTTCTTCATTAATGTCCTCCACTAAAAAGCAACTTAAAAAAAGAAACTAAGATAAAGCAAATTTGGGGCTAGAATTATTAGATTTAAAAATCCATGCTAGTTCAATAAATAAAACTCTAGTGCAGTATCTGCTTAATCGACTAAATCCTTGGAGGAGGAATAGCTAATCAGATTGATCTTGAGTTCTTTGACCTTGATGTGACTATGCTTTTGTAGGGCTGGTCATTGTGTGGTTGAGGTGTTTTTCCTCTGTCCGTCATTTGTTCGTCATTTGCATGTAAAGTACCATAATTTGTTTGTGGCATACTCTTCAAATGTAATATACTTAAACAGAATTGCACTCATTTTTTTAACCATCTTTCATGTGAACTTGTTTTCTCGGCTCTTGCTCTCCTTTAAGCTGGAGCATGTGGCGAGGTGGTAAGATCTTGATATTTGGTTCAAGGGCAGATGAAAGAAAAAGTCTGTCATTCAGGATTTGGGGGCTAGGATACTTTCTGCATTTATTAACAATGCAGGATTTGGAACATCAGCTTTGCTAATAATCAAGTGGGATTTGCATCGTTTTTTAGCCATGGTCCATTGAGTGCATGTTTCGTTTACAAGTTCACTAGGTGAAGGAGTGGCTGGACCAAAGAATTATTCAATTATCTCTTGGTCCACTGTTGAAAATATCATCTAATAGTGTCGTAAACCAATAGAACATCACTTAACATATCCACATTGCAACGGTGAGACCTAACATTTGGATTCTTGGATTGAAGTAAAACAGATGAGTCCTTTGTTAACACCTACAAGATAACAGCAAGAGTGCCCTAAACCAGTATTATAATCCTTCCTAGTCAGATTACTTGTACAGATAATGATTCTACTACACTAACTATTAATCAAGTTTGGACCCATAAACTGGATCTTACAGTGATAAATAAAATTAAACACTTAAAAGGTATTGTTCGTTAATTCCCTGAGGACGTGGCTATGAAAGCACAAATAACAAATGCTCAAAATCTCATCTCTAATAATATAAAGCTTTTCAGTTTTATGCCTGTACTATTTAGATAAACAGAAGCTAAGACTAGGAAATAAACTGAGGGGAAAGCCCCTTCCTGGCACTTGAGCTCACCACAGGATAAAAGCAAAGACATCAACACCATGTCACGCACAAGAACATATGCAGGTCAAAAATTATACAGCTCTGTGGAACTGCCTTATGTTACTGCAGCGCCACTGTAAGTCGATGTGATGTGGTTACTGTTTGACCATTTTCCTGCCTCCCTCCAGTGGCCTGCTGTTTGAACATCATAATAGCAGCAAGCAAGCATAGAGTGAGGCGAAGTTCAGCCCTGGAGAGAGAACGCAGTGGTGTGAGGATCACCAGCTTGTACAACTCAGGCAGGAAGAAAAATTAAGTTTTGTCTGTTGTTAGTGTTCATCTTCCTCACTTGGAGCTGAATTTTGTTATGTTTGAATGTCTTTATGTAAGGTCCAATAAGTCTGTCATTGTTTACAGTAATTTGGTCAAGAAGGATCCAAGTTTTCCATATTTCAGAGAGAAAAACAGCACTCAAACAGCAAAGCACACCAGAATAAATATTATGAGATATACAATATGACTAGGCACAATACAATCTGACTGGACTGTACACTCTTCAGAACAAAAATATTCTGATGTTTTTAATGCTCTTTTCCTCCAGAATTCACTGGCCTGCCCTTTGACCAAAAGTTCAAATGTTCCCTTAGGAGAGTCAGTGTAGGCAGTGTACACTTGGAATTTCATCCAGCGATGCAGTCACCTTTCACACAGTGTGCAAGGTCTTCTGAGCATGTGCTGGATGCATAATGTCATCAACTGCTTAGATCCATTAGCCTTGGGGACCTGTTGGCTCTTCACCAGCATGGATAACACTGCTCCTCCTGACCCTCTCTGCCCTGTTGCTCATCACCATAAGCTCAACTTATCCCTACCTTTTCCTATGTAAGCTCATTCAAATAGAAATAGCAGCTGAATAATTGACCTCTTAAATCCAAATATAATTCTGTTTCACATATATATTGTCACATCCTTCATTTCTCCTTATGTCTTTGGCAATTGTTTAGAAAGGAGTTTCCTCAAAGACATAGGTTATATGTTTTTTAATTATTTGAATATTAGTTGAAAGCTTACAAATATGAGTCAATTATTAAAATTAATGAATTCAGTTAAATATTCTTTGTGTTGGCTTCTCACTGTCAGTACTCACATATTGCACCCATGATGCAGTGAATAGGGTCCTTATCCTGGAGGTCAACTGAGGAGAGGAAGAAGCTTAAGACTCAGGTGGCCAGAGTCCTTAGAGTGTTTCCTAAGTTTATGCAGGTGAGGTGTTCTGGCAAAAGACACCGGCAATAGGAGATTCCCAGACTCCAGTGAAATTTCTACAAAGCCCCTTAAAATGTGAGAGAGGTACTGTGGTAGATTTCTTCTGACTGTTTCAGTGAAATCTATGACATTATAATTAATCCTTAACACTGTTCTATACAGTATTAAACCAATCGCCTAAGAAAAATGCGTATAGACTTTTCCTCTATTTTTTTTCCTAATTCTTTGTTTCATAGTACAATAGTGTGACTGGGTCATTTAGCTGATCAAAATATATTTCTCATATATATTTGGTCATCATCCATGATTACTGACTTACAGCTCCCAGAAACTTTGGAATTCCCTAAGTGATAAGAGCAATGGGGACATCTTTTGTCATAATATTTGGTCTGGTGTCCTCAGCTCCTCAAATCATTTCAGAACCATAAAGGTGAAAAGGATGTTTTGTTTTTCATAACAAACCCCATTCCACCACAACTGTGTTTATGTTAATGAGGTGACTTTTGGAAAGCACCTAAGGATGGGGCCTGGTTGTCAGGGGAACAAACCAAGAATAGACAGTTGGAACTTTTAGTCCCTGCTCCTCATTTCTGAGGAGGGGAGGGGCGCTGGGATTGAATCAATAACCAATGGCTGATGATTTAATCACTCATGCCTATGTAATGAAGCCTCAATACAAACCCAAAAGGAGAAAGTTCAGAGAGTTTCCAGTTTGGGGAACCAGAATGCTTCCACCAGTCACCATGCCGGGCCCCAAACTTCATGAGGACAGAAGCTGCTTTGTTCAGAACCTCACCCTATGTATCTCTTCATCTGCCTGTTGATTCGTATCCTTTAATATCCTCTCTAATCAACCAGTAATCTAGTGAATAATCTGATTTCCTGAGTTCTGTGAGACACTCTAGTGAATTAATGGAACCCAAGGAGGGGGTCGTGGGAACCTCTGGTTTATAACCCGTTGGTTAGAAGTACGCATAACAACCTGGACTTGTGATTGGCATCCTGAGTTGGAGGGGGTCATGGGAACCCCCAATTTGTAGCTGGTGTGTCAGAAGCACAGGTAACAACCTGCGCTTGCAATTGGCATCTGAAGTGGAGAGGCATCTGAAGTGACTCCTGTGGAAGTGAGCCCTTTACCTGTGGACTCTGATGCTGTCTCCAGGTAAATAGTGTCAGAATTGAGTTGAATTGTAGGACACCCAACAGGTGTCCTGAACATTGCTTGGTGGTGCTGAGGGAACCACCCCCACAATGTTGGAACTGGTGGCCAGAACCACTAATACACAGTAACATATTCCACCTTCTTGCTCTTTAATTGTCCCACCTACAGTGATGAGAGGCAGTGGTAAATAAAACCAAATATGGAGTTTAAAATTTGGTTTAAATTTATAGCCCTTATTATTGTCTACACTTAGAAATCTGCTTATCCTCACTGAATGGTAGTCTATCTACAAAACCCAAGTGTATCATTTGTCTGTTGAAAACTTCGCATTTATGATGATCAGATGAGATGGAACAATTTAGGTGTCAAGTATATTGAAAATTTAAAAATTGTGTCCAAAATGTAATGAAATGTTATACATAAGCACTAGTATCTTGGAACAGCAACTCAAATATAGCAAAGAGAATTATAGGCCGAATAGTACAGGTCTCCTAAAAGAGATTGATAGGATCATTTTCGAAAAGTCTTAATAGAATAAGAAATGCCTAAAGATAAATTAACTTTTCAGTATATGTATCAATAGTAGGAAGACCGTGTCAATAATTTGGGTTCTTACTGACAGAAACCAACTCAAGACGACATTAGTCAAAAGTTAATTTTGGTAAGAAATGGGAGATAGAGTTGGAAAGTTGACAGAAGCAAACAGTCTGGGAGTGCAATCTTGGGGACTGTTGAAATTAAGAAAGCTCCTGAGAGCTAAGAAGTAGAAAGCAGGGAGAAAACAGCCATCTGTAGGGGCAATGACTAGTCAGTTTACCTTAACCAGTTAGTCTCTACCTCTGTCATCACCCCTTCCCCTGCAGTGGTCCTTACAGATAATGACTCCGTTATCAGCTGGTCAATGCTAGCCACAGGCTGCCTCAAGTTGTGGATGGAAAAATGACCTGTCTCACCAGGCCTCTAAGGTAATGTGGGCAGTGATCGTAGAGAGCCAGAAAAGACCCTTCTTTCAAGACTATACTCAGTGAAAGAGAGGGAATTCCCTCTCAGGAGAGCGGGTGCTGTTAGAAAGGAAGATTGTGCCAGGAAGCCCAAGGCTAATGAGAGTGCCCTTTAGACAGTCACTATTTTCTCCAGCCTCCATGTGGGAATACAATTTCTACTTAAGGAAAGTTGTACACTTGAAAGTCATTAATAAGAATTCTGTGTCAGTATTCTAGTTGTAATGAGGACTTTGAGGTTCATTTACTCTTTCTGTATGTTTCTTCCTCCTCTAAGCTACAATAATTCATTATTAAGAATTGACTAAACATTTTCTCATCTAAAAGATGAATAGCTTGCCTACTGCTTATCAGCTGAAAGCAGTTTGTGGAAAATGTTCAAGAAACTTTGGAAATCTATTTTATTTTCTAAGGAATAGATTTCAGTCCCTCTGTTCTACTTACTAGAAAACTAATCACATCAAATATTCTCTGTTGGTTCCAAAATCATATCTAGTATTTCCTCTTATATTTTGTCATGAAGAGATCATTCACTTCCTGATATTATCAGTGGTTTTTTAACTTTGACCATATCTTTGGATAATTAAATAAGTGAATTTCTAAATGTAAATATTGAACATTTTCCTGTATTAGTTGGGTGAAGATGGAGATAGAGAGGGGGTCAATTATAATGAAGAAATCTTATTATTATCAAGGTTTATTTACTAAATAAAAGCACGGTAAGTAACGATAAAAATTGCTACTTTTAATTATAGTAATTCTCATTATTATAGAAACTATCCGAAAATGTAGGTATTCTTAAAATGCTCATTAAGTGAAACACTAACAGTAACAGTGTATCCAGGGGAAATGACTCTGAATCATCAGATATCAAAGGTATTAAAGTGGGGCTTCTAGAATTAAAATTTTCTGTGAAAATCCATATCCAAACAGATGAAAGGTGAAGTGATTTAGAAGCATTTCAAAGGCCAACATTGTTAGACAATTTCAAATATAGCAATCATGAAAATTATTGACTCCATGAATCAATAATTGGTTTTCTCTACCCTGCAAGCTTTCCCCCAAAGAAAAATAAGTTCCAAAAATCTCACTTGGAAGTTGTTAGTGCCATTTTGCAAACATTTTGAGAACTTGGAAAAAGCAAATCCCCCCTACTTTGGCTTCCTGTTTTCAAATCTGTTCTTAGGGCTGCTTTTCAAATCTTTTAGCAACTAAAGGAGTGTTTGGTTCCTCAAGAAATGTGTTTATTAAGTAAGATTGCTATTTTTTTGCAATGGTGCCAGCAGATTCTTACTTTTTGAAGACAATTTATTATATGAAATGTTAATGTGTTAATCAGGGAAAGATTTCATTCATACTATTTTTAGTCTGGTCTATAGAAACATTCAATATGCTTTTAAAATACTTCCATGTTAAATACAGTACTTTCTTCATATAGTACATATTGCGTTGTGAGAAAAGTTTAGCTGTTATTAGTGTTTGCAGGAACGCTCATTTATCATGTTATTCTGCCATAAAAACTCATGGAATAAAGACACTTTGTTCTGTGTTATGAGAGTAATTTCTGTGGACTGGGAAATAACTGCATTGTTTGTCTGGAAAGCAAAACAAAAAATAATTGATGACATGTCACCAGCTTAAAAAACTAACAGTGAAGCAAAAAAACAAATTAAAAATACACAGAAAACGGAATAAAAATACACACAGACATTACCACTTAAAAATATGCTACTATCATCGGTGAGAAGAAAACTGATACATGTAATAAGAAAAGAAGAATTGGTAACAGCAAAAGTATAAACTACCTTGTGGAGAGAGATTTTAAAAATCATCTTTAGGGCACTGTGTAATTTTGGATGTGAAAATTATATTTTTAAATTTCAGGATTTTGGTAATACTTCTTCATGAAAGAGCTATTGATTAAAGTGTCATGTTCTATTTTTTCATTTTTATTAGTTCACTATTTTTCTATTTGAATATATTCTGTTTTATCATAGTAAATGGAAATACATTTTAAAAATAAAACGTGTCAGGGAAAACACCATAATAATTCTTTCATAATATGTTTTTTTCTCTGAAAAGAACATAGTTATTCTCTAGAAACTGGCATTCTTCCACATCTCTTACCAGAACATGTTTCAATTTTTCTAAAATGTTTGATTATTTGCTAATGTATCCAAGAGCCTAGGCAGAAGTTTCTGCATCATCTTAACTCCATCTGCTCTTGTTCCTGCCATGTTTGGCAAGATTTTTTAAATACTAATTTTAACTAACAGAAAATCATTAATCCTGCACCATACTATTGATATGTGGATAATCTAGCTTCAAAAGGCAACATTTTATTTCACATGTTAAAAAAGCAACTTGCTTTGCTCTGTAGTGATTTCTTGTTGACTGTAGAAAAGAAGTTTCTTTGTTCTTAAAATATTTCTGCCAACTCTTTCGTATTTTCATTTTGGAAATCAAAACCTCACAAATTGTTGATGTTAATATAATAGATCACTCTTTGGCTAGAAGCCAGCAGGGTTAAAATCTTTTTGCTGCTAAGTCATTAATCCCTTTGCATAACATCTAGGTTTTGT
Organism: Equus asinus; assembly: GCF_041296235.1. Classification (NCBI taxonomy): domain Eukaryota; kingdom Metazoa; phylum Chordata; class Mammalia; order Perissodactyla; family Equidae; genus Equus; species Equus asinus. The sequence continues at coordinate 37,791,821 of NC_091800.1, read as the reverse complement.
GATACTGAAGAACAGGTCTCCATTAAGAAATAATTCCATTTTCCCATCATAACTGAAGGTTAGCATCATTAAAGTGGGGGAAAAAAAGCAGCCAGACTCCAGCTTGACACCGGGTCAAGTATTGTGGCTCATTTTCTGGAACACTTCCCATCTAAGCAATTTGTCTTTTTCTCACTGCAAAGATCTGAAGATCACCATCCAGACTGAAAAAGCCACTAGGGAATGGAAAATTTGATCATTCAAAAATAAAAATGAGTATTTTGCTTTGTCTACAGGAAAAGTTTATCAGCTTTGAGTTCAAAAGTGAAATTAAAAAAAGGATAAAAGATTTTCCTATTTTCTAGTGGTTTTTAATTGTCCCTTAAATCTCTTAAAATGAGAGCCAATAGAGCATAGATTTACTGTGCTTTCTTCCAAGCGATTTTTAGGAACATTATCTTCATGCCAGGTCTTGATATTTCACTAATGTCGTTAGGATATCACTGAATACTTATGAAATACTTTTCATTTCATTTAAAAATTCAATGTTTTACATATTTGCTTATTAACATGCCATCTGTTACAGGTAAATATAATTGTTTTGGTATTATCAGGATTTGTTTGCCCTTGGTCACCATCAGAGCTCTTATAAAAATAAGTTAAGCAGTCTCGTGGGAGTATTAGTGAATGGGCTAGTGGATCATCATGAAAAATAGACCAGTTGATCAAACAAACAAACAAAAAATGCATTAGCTACATAGATGAGATTTTTAAAATTTAAAAAGTTTTCTTAATCCAAACCATTACACATATTATTTCTAAACAAATACATTGCAAATTATGTTCTTACACACAATTTTCTAACAATTAGAATTTTTAATGTGTAAAAAATATTTTCAATAAAAGGAAATCGAGTACATTATTGTAGAAATCAATCGATTGAAGATACTGAATTATTACATTATAGTGGCTAACAGTTGATTCTATCAAATGTAAATACAGAATTATACTCATGCTTGATTACTCATTCAGTTAGAATATATTTTAAATAAAAATGAATTGCCATACAGCAATTTGTCTTGATGGATACTCAGAGTTAACCAAATTGCCAAGTCTGCCCAAGACTTCTAAGACCAATTGCAAGTTTCTGGTTTTCCCAAACCACCCTCAGATTTGATAGTTTTCTGAAAAGATTCACGGAACTCATGTAGTATACTCACAGTTTTGTTTATTATAAGAAAAGCATACAAATTAGAAGCAGCCAAAGGAAGAACACATAGGGCAGAGTCTGGTGGAAGACCAAACAGGAAGCTCTGGTTACTCTCTTTCTGCGGATTCACAGACTCAATTACCTCCTCCCAACCAAAACGTGTGACAACACACACAGAGTATTGCCAACTTGGGAAGCTCGCCTGAGCTGCAGTGTTCAGAGTTTTTATTGAGGCTTCTTTTCATAGGCCTGACTGAATCATTACCCACTTTGTTGAGCTCTACCTCCAGTGCCCCCTCCTCCTCCAGAAATCTGAATGACATCACATGGGCTTAGGGGCCCACCATGAGTCACCTTGTTATCATAAGCCATCAAGTATAGTTCCAGGTGCCCACAGTGAATAAGGAAGACATTCCTATTTGTTGGCAAGTTCCAAGGGTTTAACTTAGCCAGGAACAAAGGCTGGACATCTCTTTGGGGACACCAAATTCCTACTACACAATGGGGCAATAGTTTGATAGTGTTCTTTACTCACACAACATTGGTAGAGAATTACAGCCATTTGCCATTTGATTTAGGACTAAATAAACACATATTGCAAGAAAATAACCAATAAAACCCCATAATTTTTAATAAATCATTCACAGTTGTATACATACATATTTCTATTATAGTTACTAAAATACGAAGTTAACTCATTAAAAGTTTTAAAATAAGAGTGCAACAAAGAATATCATTTATGAAACTGATTATAAAGTATATTTTCTTCACTTTTTATTTATTTCATAGATTCAGAATAAAGATTCTTGATTCACCTTTAGGAAAGTAATGTTTATTCATGTGGCACTGCATCATTACTGCTCTCTGTATTTTATGGAAAGAAAGGGAGGAAAGATTAGTTTCAAAATCCATATACTCACAAACAACAGATAAGTGCAAAGAGGATACAGAAATCCCACCAGCAGATTGGCAATCAGGCAACGCACGCTGTTGTAAATAAGGATTGTTTATCAGATCATATTTTCCATATGAGTGTCCTAATTTATTTGATTTTTTTTCCAAATGACTAAACTTACTGTGAATTTACCCCAAACGATCCCAATATATATAGAATCACCATATAACATATGTACTCAAATAGCATTTTGGCATCAATTTAATATGTCTTGCTTTCAGTATTTTGCATTATATGAAAAGCTTTGTCTTTCTTTTAGGAAGTCAACATGTTAATTTTGTCATAGATGGGAAACTAAAGTTTATTGTTGATCCCTGTGAGTTTTATATCAAATACTAGAACACTAACACTTGAAATGTACTGACAGTAAGTGAGATACAGATTAGAAATCCCGGTAAACCAGATTCTGTGTGTCCTTGTCTCAACATCAGCACTACCACCTTCAGAAGCAATAGCTCTCTTACTTCCATGTTAAGTCAGAATTGCATGTTCCCTGAAGTCAGAGATTCTACTTAATTATATGAATCCCTGATAATATTAACATCTGGATGAATACACAGTGGACATAGTTTGTAAAGATGTATCACAGAAAATCGCACTCATGGTCATTGTGTTGTTTTATATCTGGTTTCTTGAGTTCATGGAATTGGGAATCATAGCAATGTAGAAGATTTAAACAGGGATGAAAGACTTGTAGGTGTGATAGATTCGCAAAAGGGAAATCAATGCTATTCACTGTGTACCAATTAAAAATTTTAAATGATACTAAACTTTACATGTAGCAGAGCAGAAAATTGAAAAGATTATTAAATACCGTATTTACTAATATTTCTTAAGAAGAGAGAAAAAAGGGAATAAATAATTTGCTACAAATTGTCTCAAAATATTGATCAGTAAAATAAAAATATTTTACCCTTTAGAAATGAGAGCAATTAAATTGTAGAAATTCCATTGTGCGTTTACTGTCACAAGTTAGGTTGCATAGATGTTTACAATTGGTACCTAAGGATTTCTTTTGAGAATTACATTTATATGATCATGGTCACTTCTCTTCAGTGTGTTGTCTAAAACTAGCCATGGTCACTAGAAGAAATCGTATTTCTCCACTTTACTGAGTAGGTGGCTTTTTGTTGGATTTATTTGTGGCTATCACTTTTTATTTTTTATGATCCATAGGCCAAATAAACACACATCCTATGTTTCGGGCATTTTGTTTGGGTTTTATCACCCAGACAATACTGTAATAAAAACACAGAAAGAGTCAAAATGATGATTGTACAAAATTACTGACATTTTAGTTTTTAGACTTGTTAAGTTAATGTTTTATAGAAGTAACTATGGAAAAATGGCACTTATTAGGAGAGTACAACATTAGTTCTCTATTATGTAAAGTTAGAGAATACAAATAGTTATGACAAAGAACTAAGAGGCAAATAAAACATCTTGGCTTTGGGTAAATAAAGACGATGATCCTTGGCTTTGAGCAAATGTGAGAAGAAAAAAAGTAAAGAAAACAAATACATAGAAGCATAAATAATGGGAGACTATGAGAAAATCAGCCTTCTTCACCACACCTAGGAGATGTCTTTATGTGTATATTTTGAATACGAGTTAGTCATACACACAATCATAACTATATTTTAATAGAGCAACATGATATTTAATATCATAAGAATTATTAGATAATTTTAACAATAAAAGTTATAGAAATGAGAAGAAAGAGAACTGATGGAAATTGTTCAAAGTTTATAAAGAGGAAGAATAAATACAGCTCATAACATGGTGCTTTGTTTCATTGGACACATGAACCATTACAGATATAGAAATTCAATTCCTCAATTATTGGATTATTTTTGCTCAAATTTCATTTTAATAATTAATTGGAAATTATATCTTTAAATGGTTCAATGTGGAGTCCTGTTTCTGAAACTCTCATTCTTTCCTTCCTTCCATCCTTCCTTGCAAAGGGAACATCATGAAGGATCAGTAATGGCAGGAACACACCTGGAATAGTCCATTGCTAGTTTGCTCAGTAATTTACAGTTTAAGCCTGCTGGTAAGCTGAGGCTGTTTGCTCACTCCCTTTCCTTGAATATAGATTGACGGGACTTTCAGGCCAAACATGAACATCTAAGTCATAGTAACTCATCTTGCCACCTGAACAGGAATGACCAGCCTGCCCAGATGAACCAGCTCTCCTACCAACACAAACACAGATGGGGAATTTGAAAAGAAACTATACCCAAGGAAACGTATTAACCTTCAGGGCAGTGGTCCTGCCCTGGGAAATGTGAACTCGTGGCACAAAGAACCTCAGATTCATACAAATTAGTTTAGCAAATCATGGAGTTGGAAAGGTTGCCCAAACAGCATGTGCAATGTGATATGTCTTCCCTATGGGTTTAAGGCTGAGGTCTAAATCACAGCCTTATCTTCCCATTCTACTTACAGATACAAATGCAAACTACAAAGATCAGGATCATTATTTTAATCTGCATGTTTTTCTCAAAGATCTTGCATCCCATTACTAAAAAAAAAACTTATCAGATCTGGGGGCAGTTTTCTTCTACTCCTTGCTCTAGGTCCCTTTAGTATTTGATTTATATGTCTGTCGGTTCTTAGTAACATTCTGAATCATATGATAGAAATAAAAGACTATTTCTTATTTATTTCTCTGTCCCTTCCCTATGGCTGTTATAATGCTTCATACATAATAGGGAATTTGTTATTTATTGAATTATTGCTTTTCAAGTTCAGAGGACCATAAAAAGATTTCTTAAGGGAGTATATGATATTATTTGCATTAAGAGGTATATTATGAGTTTTATGTTATATTCGTTCACTTTATTATTTAGGAAGAAATTAAAATATTTAATTAAAAATATAGTTTCCAATATGTTTATATGCTACAGTCTTTATGAGTTGTGTTATCAAATAATTCAAGAGCCTATACATTACTTCTACTCCAGATACTTGAACTAATGATTTTGTTATGCTTTGAAAATTTTGTTACAATTTCCTTCTTGGTGTCAGAATAATTCTTATTAAGTTCATACAGAAATAAATTAAAATAATTTTATTGTGTGGTACATTTATAGTTGCATATGTGACGTTGTTGAGCATATTCATGACAAGGGAGAATTTCTGTTTTCACTATGTTTTAAAACCATCTGCTTATAATTTTGTTGCTCTGATTATTGGAAGAATTTTCCATAGACTAGCTTCTTGCTCCATATTTGCCAAACGTTGCTTTTACTTCACTGCCCACATAGTTCCATACGTGGTTCTGGGGACATAAAATATGCCCACTTGGTTCTACGACTTCTGGCTTGTACCACAAGTCCTGAGTTGGTAGATATGTTATCTAAGTTGATGCAGCTGGTGGTAAAAGCTTTCCCAGAAAATTGTCTTACATTAGGACTGCTGGCAATAACTTAGCTATAAGAAAACAACTGTGAGCCACATAAATAACACTTTAAAGCCAAACTAAGTGCATTTCCAACTCACCTTCCCTCAGACAGAGTCCAATAACGCCCACAGTCACCCCAAAGCCACTAATACAAGGGAAAGTATGATGGAGGTGAAGTTGAGGTGGAACAGTACAGTGGACTTCACTGATTAAAGTTACAAATGTTACATAAACATTTGAACATATAAATATATTGCTAGATCCACCCTTACCACCTCCCCCTGGGTCTTGGACAAGAGCACATTGATTCCCTCAAGTTTAAAAACTGTTCTATGGTTTATAGTATTTCGTGCTGTATGGTAAATCTCCTTCTGGCTATGTTCTATCCCCTATTTGAGAGAAAAAAATTTTCTTAACTTTATTTATGTGTTTATTTACACTTTAGCCTCAGCCTGCTTCTCTGTCTGTATATTCCTAAGGACACGACTCAACACTCAGTAACAGAGTTTTTGCCATTTAGAGGCATTTTATAATAACATTTCCTGTCAATTTAATTTTCATAACTGTTGACAATCTTCAGTTTGAAATAATGCAGGCCAACTTGTTTTTCTATTATCCTGAGTGGCAGTCCCCTTAGTATTGCATTACGCTCTATTTTGTCATCCAAAGAAGACAGGTAGTAAATATCTTCAAATCAGTAAGGACTTGGAGCCTTCATCAAACCCAGAATAGAAAGGTAAATTTCAGAAATGGACTAGGGAATTGTCCAAACTTGGAAAGAAAGAGAAAAAAGACAATAAATTATCACAGATATCTAACATTTTATTTGGGTCACGGAAAGGAAAAATCACAAAAATATGTCTAGCGTCAATTCTCTTAGCTCTACAGACATAGAAGGTGCTCAGTAAACGTTTTGATTGATAGTCTTAAAAACTCTATCATTAAAGACACAGAATCAATAAACATTCTGTCTTCTATCACAAGGCAGCAAAGACCTTTCCGCCCTCAAGTTGATGATTCTGGCTTTCTCTTCTGTGTTCCCTGGAGTGAGTCAGCATTAAGACTGATTAAGCCAGTTGTTAAAATTAAACTGCACTTGTCAAAATAAATGAACTAAGTACCAACAAAAGAATTTGAGGAGGTTTTTTTTTTTCTCATCTTTTTATTTTCTTTCTTCTGTATCTATTCATTAAGAAGTGGCATTTGGTAAGCTTCAGTGTATATATCCGTAACCAGTAAGTAAACTGATGGTGATAAACTGAAGATAGTATTAATAATTTAAGAAAAGATAATACATATAGTAGTTAGTTTCCCCATATAATGAACAAGGAAGAAATATTTCCCATCAACAAAGGATATTTTTGATATAAATTTTTATCTTTGAAAATAACTGGGTATCTCAGCATAGGAAAATATGTTTTCTTTGGAGGAGGTAGCATGGCATGGAGGAAAGCTTTCAGGGTAGAAGTGGCATTGTCTATTCTGAGGTAAAGGTAATGGTTATTTTATGCAGCACAGAACAGTAGAAGTGTAGACTTGTTCTAATGTGAGTACTGCCACTAACAAGCTCTATGAACTTGCCCAGTCATTTAAAATCTCTAGGTATCAATTCTTCACTTATAAAATGTGAGTAATAAACATAGTACAAGGTATTTAAAAATAGTAAATCGGTTACAAATGCCAGATATCATTTTTAATTCACCCTTGTCCATCTCCTTAATGAGAAGTACACTTACTGTTGCTGCTCCTAAGAAAGACTTAGTCTGTTTTTGTAAATAATTACTATTTATTTCACATTTGGTGCTTTACCTTTAAACTTGACAGGGCAACATACAAAGATTATGAGCTTCATCTGAATTCTCCAATCTTTGGATTTTTTAGACAATTTCTTTGAGCATGAAAAGATATCAATAAATGAATCTTCAGTGCCTGAAAAATGTATTGGCCAATAGATTAAAAAATGTGACTACATGTCTATTGATTGTCAGGGGAAAGGCATAGTGGAAAAGGCAAGTGTCTTCTTTATCAACAGTTCATTAAATGTCTTTTTAAATTTAACTTTATTATTATTCCCTGAGAACTTATGCATTACTAGCTTTGCTAAGTTGCTAAGTTGCACTCCCAGTCAGTGAGCAAGTTATTTCTTTCCAATAACTAATTCAAGGTTTAAAGAATAAAATGAAGTTCAAATCTTTCTCATGGAATAGTGTCCAAATCTATATTTCCTTAAAATATTTCTCTCTTCAAAACCACAGATAGCACAGATGAAAGCCAGCAATATTCCATTACTTGTAAGCCGCATTTTTATTTTTAAAATAATAGTTTGCATTCATTGGCATTTCTACATACTGTGCCTTCTGCCTAAGCACTTTACACACATTTTATTATTTCATCTTTTCCCAAAACTCTATTCAACAAATATTCATTGAATGCCTCCTGGACCAGATACTGTCCTGGGCACGAGCACAATGACAAATAAACAACCAACCAAAAGAAAAAGAATAAATAAGTCACATGGGTTTTTATTAAATGAGAACTATTATTATTCATATTCTCAGAGGAAGAAACAACAGACCAACAGAGATTAGGAGTCCACCAGGGAATTAGGGAGTGAACCAGAGACAGAATCAAGACCTGTTTTGACTTGAAAGTTCTCACATTTGACTACTTCTTACCGTGCAAACCTGGTGTACAGTGGAAATTCAGCTAATTTTGATTGCTTTTATAAAATAAAATTATCCTTTCTGTATTTTGAATTTTAGAACAGCAAATTTCATTTTGATATTGTCCCATAATTTTGGCTTTCTTAAAGACAGAAAATATGCCTTATTAGATTTGCATCTTCAAGGTCTGGAAAAAAAGCCTGGTACATAGCAGAAGTTCAAAAAATGTTTACTGAATTTTGGCTTTTACCATTGATGAAACCAAAAGCCTCGGAAGACAGGATGACCTGTTTGAGACCGTTCACCTAGATGCCTATGGTCATGTTTTCTGTCCAAGCTGCAGGCATATCTCACTTTCCCCACTTGCTGCTGGTTCAATCCTTCCTTCTCTCTTTCTTGGGTTCTTCGGGCTCCTATTTTTGTCTTTCTGACTGAATTCATCACTGCTCCTACATTTTCCTAATATAGCTCTCTCCACTGCCTTACTTTTCCACCTCGTCCTTGTCCTCGTACTTCCAGCTACCAGCTATCTGACACTTGACCTCATCCTGTTAGACTCTCTACAGTAGACAACAGGCACTCAATGTCAGGTGCTATGCAGCAGAAATATAGATTTTAATTTCATTAAATGCATTTTCAAAGAGTTAAAAAGGAAGAGGTTGAACCCTATAGCAATTTACTTATCTCTTTCCTCTGGTATTTATCAGGTTTTGCCTTTTAGAAACAATTATTTATTTATGTGGGTCTCACACTGCCTCCCAGATTATACGATATTCAGAATGGGACTGTGCCTTACTTTTTTCTCTATGCTTTGCAACATATAGCAGGGTAGTTCATGCATAGTAAGTGTTCAACAAATATTTATTGAATATTTCATTTTGTTCTTTAAAAATTTGATGTTTGTAAGCATAAGGATGTTCACTTGAACGATCTACTTATGAAACATTAATCATTTAATGTTTCCTTATCTTGATATATTTGGTTTTCCAAGTCTCTGAAGGGCTGGTGACTTTTCTAGTTTTTCTTTCCAACAAAAAGGATAGCTACAATGCTACTGTGTGTTATTATTCATATTCTATATAATCATATCTTAGATTATCCATAGTCTCTACCAGATCAAAAATGTTTTTAATACAGTTTGATTGTGATTTACTGTATCTTGTAAGCCACGGCCATTTCTACATAGAGAAAAAAAACGCTTTTCAGAGAAGCAATGTTTTTTAGGTCTTATCAATTCCTTTGAACAAATGACAAAGAGGAAAGCAAATTAAATAGTGGATAAATTAAAATAAATGCATGAGATAGAATGTACAAAGCATTTGTTTCTATCTTAGCTCTATTTCCATATTATTTAGAACGTTGATCAATCAATGAAGGACTTAAGTTAAACACCTATAAGATATGGGGCTTGCCAAACAAAATTACTTCTATCATCCTTAAAGCTAAAACCCATATTTTAAAATCAAGTACACATAGAAAGTATCACTAAGCTTTTGACTCTTTAAAGTTTCTGAATTCCTGAATGCATCATCATAAGCTACATGCAAAAGGCCATGACAAGAAAACCTCTGACTCTAACCTCTAAAGAATAGATGATCTAATTAAGAATCCAAGATATGCCTATAAACATGGCAAGAAATATGTTGGTAATGCATTTATCAATTGGGAAAAATATGAACAATTAGTAATGAACAGACTTCTCAACATTTTATAAGTGAGTGTAATCTGTCTGTGTCAAAATTTGGCTATTCTGCACCCATATCCATGAATGTCCATCCAAGGATCCCTGTTGCAACTAGTCCAGATCCTCACCTGACCAACTTCACTTTTATTTTGTCTGTGGTCTCCAGACCTTCTGATTTGATGAGCAGCAACAATGTCTTCTGACCAACTGAACGTGAATCGATTAGAAGTTATTCTAATTGACCAAACATGGTCAATAACAAGCCAGAATTTATTTCCTTTTATCATTGTGTTTATTTGCTAAAAAATTTAGGAGCAGATTTGTAATGAACTTAAAACCATCTTTCTTATTTTCTATGACTTTAGTTCACTCTTTGAAGTATATCATGCTACCTTATGATGTGAGCCATGGTATGGCTCGTTGGTTATCTGAGTGAGTTTGGTTGAAGTGTCTAACAACCTTAGGTCTCCATTTCATCAGGCATTTGTAGAAGAGACATGAAAAAGCCTATCCCCAATATCTCTTTCTGCTCCAGATTTCTATGACTTAATTTCTGTTCTTCAATCGTGATTTAGTCTCAAGAGCTAATCAACAAAAGAAAAAGAAAGCCTAAAAGAAACAAAGTTCTAGGCTATGTGTTTGTTAAATATTAGGGAAATAGAAGTCTCATTCTTAGTTATTTTAGAAAACTCAACTTACTTGAACTAGAAAAATCACTTTTCCAGAAAATTCGTTCAATCAACTGACTATCCAATTATTTTCCACATAGTGCTACTTATATATTCTATACCATTAAATTCTTGCAATGTTTTTCAGCTTTTGTAGGTATGTTGGCAGGTTTTTTTAGCACCTGGATTCTGTAATATTCCCTCCATATATCAAGATGAAGGAAGTGCAATTGACCTTTGTGATTATGCAGTCCAGAACTGATTCAAGGCTAGGTTTTGTTGCTCTCTTGTCCTAAAACGTTTGAAGAAGAAAAAAATTCTCTAGTAAACTAAGAAACCAGATGACCTCTGAAGGCTTTTACTGTACTATAATTATATGCATAGCTGCCTAGAAATGGGAAACTCTGCCCCATTTCCACCAGGACACTAAAACAGTAGGTGTGATTATTTCAAGAAATCAGGTGGCATGTTTAAGGTTGAACAACAATCCTCAGTGTCTTTCGCATGTCTACCTAGGAAACTAAAACTGAAAGCAAGGCAGGCAAATAGGTCAAATAAATTAAGCTAAGTCTATAAAAAGAAAGTTAGGTTTCCAGTTTTCCAAGTTAAATCTCATTAGAGTAAGTACAAAGGTAGGAAAACCAAAAAGGAAGAAAAGAAAACAGCAAAGTAAAACCACTCTAAGTTGAAATTATTGTCTTCAAGATAGTCTGCAGTGTGCGATGTCCTTTAGCCCTAAATAAAAAGAATGTTCCACGTATGTATTTTATAGGACCTCAATCACATGAGGAGTATCTTTGGGTACACCCAGATTCTAGCCTCAAGGCCTAGCACTGCTCAAATCTGCGGCTTTGAGACAGGTTTGTCCCAGTGGGCACTAATTTTAGACAGAAATATATTTAAAACAATTTTAGTACTCTTGACATAACACTGAAATTTGTGGTATAGATTGTCTTATACTTTGTCCACTGGATTTGTGGTGATTGAATTATCTGAACTTTTTGATACAAGATAAAATGGAATTTAAGACCAAATATACTCGAGGATATAATTATGGCAAATATCTGGAATAGAAATCTTATGAAAGGAAGATAAGATCTACCTACTCAGTGTGTCAGAAACCAGGATCTAGGGTCAGAAAGAATATGAAAGATAAGACATTCAATCTGTCTGAAGGACAATGTAATAGCGACCTGATAGCAAAGCAATGATCAGCGGTGAGATTCATCAGAAACATCAAAATTCTTCCAGCAAGCACAGTTCAGAAAAATATTAAATATTTGTGAAATATTCTTTAGATTATTTTATGTATTTCTCCACTGACACGCCCCCTTCTTTATGACTTCATTCAGTTCCTCTTATAAAATTCCATAGCATCTTGCCTTTGATGCAGCTGTAACACCAGGTTTTATATTTTGTGCTGGCTTTGCTGTCTCCTTAAGTGAGCCTTTTTTGTTCATTATTGACTTCTCAGAGTTTAACATAAGAGCCGTAAGATAGCAGTTACTCAATAAATTTTTCATCTAATTGAATTGATCACTTGATCAAAGTTTTCATATTATATTAAAAAGAAATCTTCAAAGTAATGATTAAAGGCAATTCAGTGATCAAAGCAAAGAGGTTAAAAATCAGAAAATTTCCACTGATGATGATTCAAAAACTTTTTGTAAATAAACAGCAAAGGATATACGCATGTCCCTAAAATGAAAGTGATTGACGTTCATTTCTTGACGTTATTTTACTACCAAATGTAATTTTCTTGGAGCTCCGTGGACAATTACCTATAGGCAATAGAGGATTAAACAAAGTTAAAATAGGTTGCTTTCTTGTAGGACCACTCTCCAACATGGGATAAAAGATAAATAGTTGTTTAAAATTTGATCAAGAAACAACAGCTGGAATGATTAATATTTGTAGCATTCTTTGGAGTTGCCTGCATTAGAGAATATTCTGTAATTGTAATGTTGGCTTGAGAGAATCTCTTTGATATCAGATATACTTAGAATTACTTCCTTTCTGCTCACATTGCATCTTGCGTATGCCAAAGCTACAGGAATTTTTACGTTATATTTACTTACTTCTTATATTTGCTTCTTTTTTAAATTTTTTTTAAATTTTAGAGCAGTTTTAGGTTCACAGCAAAATTAAGGGGAAGGTATACATATTTCCCATACACCCCTGCCCCAACACATGCATAGCCTCCCCAATTATCAACATCACTCACTGGAATGGTACCTTTGTTAGTAAGGATGAATCTACATTGACAAATCATAATCACTTAAGTTCCACAGGTTACATTAGAGTTCACTCTTGGTGTTGTACATTCTATGGGTTTGAGCAAATGTGTAATGACATGTATCCACCATTATAGCATCATGCAGAGTGTTTTCACTGTCCTAAAAGTCCTCTGTGCTCCACCTATTCCTCTCTCCCTCTCACTCAATCCTGGCAACTACTAGTCTTTTTACCATAGTTTTGTCTTTTTCAAAATGTCACATAGTTGGAATTATACAGTATATTGCCTTTACAAATTGGTTTCTTTCAATCATAATATGCATTTAAGGTTCCTCCATGTTGTTTCATGGCTATGTGGCTCATTTCTTTTTAGTGCTGAATAATATTTCATTGTCTGGATGTAGCAGAGTTTATCCATTCACCTACTGAAAGACATCTTAGTTGCTTCCAAGTGTGGAATAAGTTTTCAATTATGTATAAAACGGCTATAAACATCTGTGTGCAGGTTTTTGTGTGGATGTAAGTTTTCAATTCCATTGGCTAAATATCAAGGAGTGTGACTACTGGATAGTACAGTAAGAGGATGCTTATTTTTGTGAGAAACCACCAAACTGTCCTCCAAAGTGACTGTACCATTTTGCATTCCCACCAGCAACGGATGAGCATTCCTGTTGCTCCACAACCTTAATAGCATTTGGCATTGTCATGTTTCAGACTTTGGCCATTCTACTAAGTGTGTAATGATATCTCATTGTTGGTTTTTTTCCTGATGATATATGATGAAACACATCTTTTGATATGCTTATTTTTCATCTGTGTATCTTCTTTGGTGAGGTCTCTTTTAAGGTCTTTGGCTCATATTTTAATTGAGTTCTTTCTTTTCTTATTGTTGAGTTTTAAGAGGTCTTTGCATATTTTGGACAAGAGTCCTTTATCATATGTGTCTTTTGAAAATATTTCCTCCCCGTCTGTGCCTTTTCTTCTAATTCTCTTGACATTGTCTTTGATAGAGCACAAGTTTTTAATTTTAATGAGGTCTAGCTTATCACTTCTTTCATTGATTGTGCCTTTGGTGTTGTATCTAAAATGCCCTTGCTATATCCTTATCCAAGGTCATCTAGGTTTTCTCTTATGTTATTTTCTAGGAGTTTTATGGTTTTAAATTTTACATTTAGGTCTATTGTCTACCTTGAATTAATTTTTGTGAAGGATGTAAGGTCTGTGTCTAGATTCAGATTTTTACATGGGTATGTCCATTTGTTCAGCACCATTTGTTGAAGAGATTATCTTTGCTACATTGTATTGCCTTTGTTCCTTTATCAAAAACCAGCTGCCTATATTTATGTGGATCTATTTCTGGGCTCTCTGTTCTGTTCCATTGATGTCTTTGTCTATTCTTTTCCCAATACCACACTGTCTTGACTATTGTAGCTTTATAGTAAGTCTTTGAGTCAGATAGAGTTAGTCTTCCAACTTTTTAGTTCTTCTTTATCGTACTGTCTATTCTGTGTCTCTTGCCTCTCCATTTAAACTTTATTATCAGTTTGTCAGTATTCACAAAATAACATGATGGGATTTTTAATGGGATTGAACTGACTATATAGAAAAAGTTGAGAAGAACTGGCATCTTGATAATATTGAGTCTTCCTATCCATGAACATGAGATATCTCTCTATTTATTTAGTTCTTTGATTTTGTTCATCATAGTTTTGTCATTTTCCTCATATAGATAGTGTGCATATATTGTTAGATTTATACTTACCTATTTCATTTTGGGGGTGCTAATGTAAATGGCATTGTGTTTTTAATTTCAAATTCCACTTGTTCATTGTTAGTATACAGGAAAGCAAATGACTTTTGTATGTTAACCTTGTATTGTGCAACCTCGCTATAATTTCTTATTAGTTCCAAGAGATTTGTGTGTGTGTGGGTGTTATTTTTTTGTGTTTTCTACGTAGATGATTATGTCATGTATGAACAAAGACAGTTTTATGTTTTCCTTTCCAATCTGTATATCTTTTCTTTCCTTTTCTTGCCTGATTGCTCTAGCATGGTCTTCCAGCATGATGTGGAAAAACAGTGGTCTACCAGCAACCACTAATTTATTTTCTGTCCTTATGATTTTACCTTGTCCAGAATGTTATATAAATGGAATTACATAACATGTGATTTTGCCTTTTGAGTTTGGCTTTTTACTGAGCATAATACATCTGAGATTCATCTCTGCTGTGCATATCACTAGTTTATTCCTTCTTAGTGTTGAGTAGTATTTCATTATATTGGCCAGAGCTTCTTCATCTATTCACCACTGAAGGATATTTACGTTGTCTTTAGTTTGGGGAGATTGTGAATAAAGGTACTGTAAACATTTGTGCACAGTTTTTGCATAAACACAAGTTTTCATTGCTCTTAGGTTGCAGTTGCTGCATCACTTGGTAAGTACATGTTTAACTTTGGAAGCAATTGCCAAAATATTTTCCAAGTTGACTTTAATATATTGCATTTCCATCAGAAATTGATGAGAGTTATGGTTGCTCTGATCTTGAAAAGCTTGGTATAATCAATCTTTTAAAATTTTGGTTGCTCCTTAAGTATACCATGATATCTCATCATAGTTTTAATTTATATTTTCCTTGGTGACTAATGATACCATCTCTTCATGTGCTCATTAGTCAACCACATATTTTCTTTGGTGAAATGTCTATGCAAATCTTTGCTTATTTTTAAAATTGAGTTTTTTGTTTTATTATCATTGAGTTTTGAAAGCTATTTACATATTCTAAATGCAAGTTATTTATCAGATATATGTATTGGAAATATTTTCTCAAGTCTATGGCTTGTCTTTCATTCTTTCAACAGTGTCTTTTGGGGAGCAGAAGTTTTTAATTTTGCTAAAGTTAAATTAACTATTTTTGAAAAATATTTCATGCTGTTGGTTTTTTATCTATCTTGTAGCTATGTTTAATCTAAGATAGAAAAATTTTTCATGCTTAGAAATGTGTGTTGTATGCAAATGAGTGAAAAATTATGCAAACAAATTTACTGATAAGTAGCAATTTTTTTAAAGCAGTTCAAACAAATAATTGTCAATATAGTCAAAAAGGGTACCTTCAAGATTGTTGCAGCTTGTAAAATGTTCTTCGGGTAAACATCTTTCCTTGGGAAAGAGTCAACATATATAAATAATAATCCACAGCATACTTGCTTGAAGTAAACCTATCCGAACCTTAATGTTATTCAAAGCCTTGATTTGTAATTAAAAACAAATTGTGTGTCTTGACCATATCCTTTAAAAAGTCGTTACATGTGATCTTTTATTTTACTCGTTTGTTATCAAATTAAGTTTTTTGTTTTATTATCAGTGAGTTTTGAAAGCTATTTACGTATTCTAAATGCAAGTTATTTATCAGATATATATGAAGTGAGAAGATCATTTTTATTACATCATCTTGAGATTATATAAAGATTTTTATCACAGAACCATGCTCTTTGGGATTATAGTAGTATATCTCAAAAATATGCACTTATTGAGGACCTAAAATAATCAGGGCAATCTACTAGGAAACAAACATAGAGGGTCCGTGTGGTTCAACTAGATAGTAGCTGAGGCGGGGTTGAAAGGAACTTCAATTTGGGAAGCTAACACAACTAAAATATGTGATAAACAAAAGGGTCTCAGTGGGGCAATGTGATATAAACAACAGTAGAGGTCAAAATGACTAGTGGATTATAATAATAATGTATTAGATATGAATACAAAAAATGAAAGACTTCACTCACTAACATCCTTTGGAATTGAATGGAAATCACTATCAAGTTATCAAGCAAGCAATTAGATAAGTATATCCCATCATTATGTTTTTGGTGAACCCATTTCTTCGTCTTCTTCTTTTTCTTTTTCATTGGGGGGGTGGGGGAGGTGAGGAAGATTGGCCCTCAGCCAACATCTGTTGCAAATCTTACTCTTTTTGTTTGAGGAAGATTTCCCCCTAGCTAACATCTGTGTCAGTCTTCCTCTATTTTGTATGTGGGACACCACTACAGTGAGGCTTGGTGAGCAGTGTGTAGGTCCATGCCCAGGATCCGAACTCACAAACCCCAGGCTGCTGAAGCAGAGTGCATGAACTTCACTATGCCACTGGGCCCGCAGCACAAGCCCATTTTTCATGAGGCTGGAAAACCTCATTAACAAAACATTTTGAGATACCAGAATAAATCATGAATCAAAAAGAAAAATTGAAGGGCAGTATGATTTCTTGTTTGACTATGCAGTTTAAAAATGAAACACATCTAAATGGCTAACATATAAATGCTTAGATGAAAACTTAAGATACCAAAGCAAGAAGGAGTATTTGTTTTTCATCACTGTAAGATTGCATAATCAGCAGAGATAACTCATCAATCTTTCCGGGTATAGTAAAAACAAAATTTTTAAACTTTTGTAGTAAAATGTAATTAGAAGAAAATTATCTTATATTTGAGTCATATACACTTAATTTACGAAAAAGACTTTTTTTCCTCTTAACTTTAGGTCTTTATCAATGCCTGGGTGAGTTCTTTAAGAGTTTTGTAAAAAGGGCATTTAAACTTTTCCTTTCCTGATGGACAATCTGTTTTATCTTTAAAGAATAAATTAACTTAAATGCCAAGAGACTTGAAATTCTGATTAAGGATTACTGAGTAGATTCTGTGCTTAGTTGAATTTAAAGATAATTTTATTTATAATTAAAAAAATAGTTGGTCAATCATAACTGAGTTTTGAGGGAGGGTAGTTCTAGTGGGAGGTTTCTTAGGCATGTTAGAAATGAGAAATACATGGGGAGAGAGGACTACAAAAAACTACAAAAATTGTCATAGCACCCCACATGGGACAATATTTCTATTAGTATATGATGTTACAGCAGAAGAATTGCCATTTAAATTTAAAGAGAAGACAGAAAAACTCTTGATTAAAATAATCAAAAGCCAAACTTATGGATTATGCTCGTTTCTGACTAGAAGACCTATAGTGTATCCACTAATAGTATATGATTAATGAAGCTTTATTGAATGAATACTATGCATCAAATATTAAATGAATTTGCTATTGAATCGACATTCTTTAAGTCATAATTTTTTAATTCCTTAGATTAGATTGTAGGTTGTATTTACTTATTGATATTTATTGAGTATTTGGACATTTCTCAAGAGACACAGTAGGCCTTATTTTCTTTTTTTAATTTTATCCCTGTCTCGAGATTTCCCACATTGGCTATGATGCACCAAATGTATCTTAGGCATATTTGAAGACAATGTCCTATTATGGAAAGTTACCCTTAAAAACCTGCATAATTATAGTCTATAAATATTCACAATATTTTAAAATTACTTTTATTGGGATAACAGTAAACAAAAATTATAGTATCTACATTATTTATATTTTAGAGAAATAATATTCATATGATTAGATTTGATTTGAGTCAATAAAGTATAGGTTGAATCAAAACGAAGCAACAAAAAATATTTTCAACTCCATCTGTTGTTTCTACCACTGTTATAACACTGTACCACTTATTTACCTGGCCGTGGGCTCTGGAAGCAGAAGGTGTAGAAGATGGAGAATAGTAAGGCTAAGTCACAATAGAAATCAGCAATGTATCTTTCTCTAACTCTATCCTACTTAATTTTGGAAAATCTCTAAATATTCTCATTCTTCACTGTTCCTGTAACTTTTTTTTTTTTTTTGGTGAGGAAGATTGGCCCTGAGCTAACATTTGTTGCTAATCTTCCTCTTTTTTTTTTTCTTTCCACAAAGCCCCAGTACATAGTTGTATATCCTAGTTGTAAGTCCTAATTCTTCTATGTGGGGTGCTGCCACAGCATGGTTTGATAACTGGTGTGTAGGTCCACACCCAGGATCTGAACCAGTGAACCCAGGGCTGCCAAGCAAAGAGCGTGAACTTAATGACTACGCCACCAGTCTGGCCCCTGTGACCCACTGATGACAACGTCAGAAACAACAAGTCAGCAACTGGTGCCCACTGAAGTCATCACCACTCCTGACGATGACTACTACTATCTTTGTCAACAATATTGGACAGTGTCAAAGAAGCTAAGAGTTACCCTAGGTCACATTTTCTGATGGTGCTGACTTTGAGAGCACTAACTCTGGATGCTGCAGAAATTTTGACACAGCTTTCCTATCTCAAAGTTGCCTAGTGTGTGCACCGGCATGTAAAAACAAAGAATTTTTTTCTTACTCTTTTATTACAGGTTTCTCGATTTAAAATTAATTCATGACTTCAGGAGGTCGAAACAGAAAAATCTGAGTGATAGGCACTGTAATGCGCAAGAATTAACCCTTCTTTCTAAGCTTAGACTCTGTTTTGCTTACACTTGTGCACCTACAGTCTTCTCTAAGTGATTTGGCTTCCAAGAGGTCCTATACTCCCTTACGTAAAAATAAGAAGGTTGAAGGGCCGTTCCGGTGGCACAGTGGTTAAGTTCGCATGTTC
The DNA here is from genome assembly GCF_041296235.1 of Equus asinus. Classification (NCBI taxonomy): domain Eukaryota; kingdom Metazoa; phylum Chordata; class Mammalia; order Perissodactyla; family Equidae; genus Equus; species Equus asinus. Next base: position 37,772,524 of record NC_091800.1, on the reverse strand, counting down.
TGCTTCTCTGCAGCCTCGGGTTCGCCGTTTTGGATCCCGGGTGCAGACATGGCACTGCTTGGCAAACACCATGCTGTGGTAGGCGTCCCACGTATAAAGTAGAGGAAGATGGGCATGGATGTTAGCTCAGGGCCAGTCTTACCCAGCAAAAAGAGGAGGGTTGGTGGTAGTTAGCTCAGGGCTAATCTTCCTCAAAAAAAAATCAGGTTGAGGATAGGGCAGGAAGGCATGTCATTAATCCTCATATTTGCCTAGACATGTCTGAATCCTGGAAAAAATATAGATGCGAATCAATCTGAGACTCCGTCACAATTAGTTTTAGTTATTTCCCAAAATTATTTACTTGGTATTTTAAACATCAAACACCTGATCTGTCTCAAAAAATAACAACATAATTCCCATAAATTTAATCTGCAGCCTGGAAATCTTTTTAAAAGGGTTATCAGCCAGACAAGAGAAGGATAGTAGGGGGGCTGGCCCCGTGGCCGAGTGGTTAAGTTCGCGCGCTCCGCTGCAGGCGGCCCAGTGTTTCGTCGGTTCGAATCCTGGGCGCGGACATGGCACTGCTCGTCAGACCACGCTGAGGCAGCGTCCCACATGCCACAACTAGAGGAACCCACAACGAAGAATACACAACTATGTACCGGGGGGCTTTGGGGAGAAAAAGGAAAAAATAAAATCTTTAAAAAAAAAAAAAAAAAAAAGAGAAGGATAGTAGGACCACAGGAAAACTCCAAACTGAAATTGGAAGGGCCAGTGCATGCACTATTAGTGACTTTTCACACTATCTGGGCTTAAATATTAAATATTCATATGTAAGTGAAATTTTTGTTATGGTTCAATGTAAACTAGAAACTTCAAGACCTAACCAAGATCTAACCCATAGCAGTCTGGAGAGAGAAACACATTATTTCTTTGTAAAATATTGAAGAACAGATATATTAGATAAAACATGAAACCTCTCATTTGATACTTAAATGATGGATAAATATGGAGCAAATCCTACTCAACATTAAAGCTATATTAATTGCAAAGTGACCTAGCTTACGTATCATTAAATGAATCTGAGATAATATGTGGATTGGAGAAACACAAGCAAAGACTTAATTTTTTCTTTCTCTGATTTTTAAAATGAAGTTTGAAGAGAAAAACTTGGCTTTGTATCACAGAGCAAACCACAGACTTCTAAACAATATTGGTGATCTGGAGGCAAGTGTCTGGGAACCATAAAACTGTGAATGATAACGCAGCTGGTAAGTGTTTCAGGAATGATTTTCAGGAGGTTATAAAAATATGAACACATTTAAAATTTAGTTGTGATTTAATTAATCTGTAACCATTACATTTCCTCATAATTATCATCACTAAGTGCTTGGCATTGTATGATTTCATATGAAATGACCTTACACTAGTAGCTAAAATACATGTAGAAAGCAAATGTTGGCTCAAAAGATGAGAGGAGAAGTACATTTCATATTACATTAGAGAAACTATTCTTGAGTTCATCTTTTGCTACACATACTTTGTATATGTTCATAAAGGAAATTTGTACATCAAGACCTACAAAATGAGGGCTGCCCAGTGGCCCAACTCACATTACAAATCTAAACGTAAGTCAGCCTGCACTTAGAGGAAACACCTCATGGTCTACGAAACCTAACACACACCAGTCACTAATCCTACAACTCAAGCTTTGGCTGGCTCACCTTCCCTCGAAAACAAGACCTGCTGGCCTTACCAGGAAATCCCTAGCCAGTCATGCCTTGTTTCCACATTGCTGCTTCCAATGCTCTCTAAAACTCAACTCTTGCCCCAAATCCCTCGGGAGGAGCACTCCACTGCTTGCGAGCCACTGTACTCCCCAATTCACAGATTGTTTCCCTCTAAATAAAGAACATCACACTCATTACTGAATTGAATCATATTTGTTACTTGACAATGTGCAATGAACTCATGTGAAACATCTACTGTAAGATAAGATGAGATGACTATTTATCTGATGAGATGACATTTATCTCCCAAGAAAAGAAACATAAATTGCAAATAAACATTTATTTCTTGAAATTCTTATTTAAAAAATAAAACTTATCACATAAAGTCCAAAAATATTTGTACCCTCAAATTCTAATATTCTATTTTGTAACTTATTTCCACTATAACTACAAGAAATATTTGTCTTACTGTTATAATTAAATAATTTGAATCTCGAAGTATCTTTGAAAGTCTATTCAAGGTATGTTTGTGGCCTGGCTACTCATCTCAGATTTTCTTACCAGTCTACGAGCTGTTAACGAGCTTGGCAATGAAGTCACTGAGCTCACTGTTTCATTTACAGGACCTTTCTATCATGTGGTTTAGTAAGACATTCTGGATGAAGGAAGGAGTGCACTGACTGACATTTTACTTCAAGCATCATGTCTCTCCACACACCTGCACTTTGAGTAGAACTATGTGTTACTCGTACTTTTTTATTCCAGTCCACTTACTTCAGTAGGGGTGTACTTCCCTTTGACAACTGGCAAGAAACTTAACTTCTACATAGACTTCATTCCTTATTCTTTCTAGTAGATTTCTCCTTTTCAATAAGCTTTGATATATGGTCTGTAGAGTAAAGTTTAGAATTTAAAAGCACCATTTCTACTTAGGGGCTCATAGCTTCTTTTCATGTGCTATGATAATGAGACTTTGATTTTATTCAGTATGCCGTTCATGCTAGCTTAGCCACTACATTTCTCATAATTTATTTTTGAAATCCACTATTGATATAAAGAGGTACTGCTGTAGTACCCTAAAATGATCTTGAAAGCTTAAAATAATTTGTCTGTGGTTAAATAAAAATAAGAGACATATGGGACAAATGAGTCTTCAATACAGTTTTATGCGTATAAAAGCGTAGGAGCATTCTCTTGGATCAGGGTCCCCCCTGCAGCTGAACACATTAAGGGAAGTTTGATTTGTAGCATGCTTCTGGATTTACATATTTATTTATTCTTAGATGAGAGAGTAACAGATGTGAGCAAACCTGATCAGTAGAAATACTGTAGATAATATGCCTAAAGAAATATATATATGCATATAACCCTGAAGCACTAGATAATATGTACAGTGTTCCTTTCTTCATCATACATATTATATGTGTATAAATGTAGAAATGCATTATACACATAGAAGAAAGTGCATTTTTACATTTATTTATTTGCATTCAATTTTTAAGTAAAAGCAGTACATACAGAACCTTGAATTATGTTCCTATATTAAAGTGTCATTTCAACAGATCTACCATGTCATGGACTATTGGCATAATTCCTTCTGTCTGTATTCCATTAGACTGATTTTTTTTTCCAGGAAAATTTCAGAATTAGAAAATAAATAAATAAATCAGGCTACCTCATCTCTATATAATGAAGAGTTTCGGTTATGTTGCTTTCATTTGACATAAATATAGGACAGAAGAATAAACCATTTCTCTAACTGATTTTTCTTATCAAATGCTCCAACCTATTATAGAAAAGAATGAGTTCCAGGGTTAGGAAGCCTGACAGTGGCATCACTTTTAATGTGTGTGCCTGTGCTTACAGGCACACACAGACACACACACCAACTAGTAATTACTTTCTATTGCTGAGACAATTTCCTCCTGTCTAAACAGTGGCTACTGACCCAATAATTTTTTTTTTTATTGTTTAGAAGATTGTATTCCCATTTATCCACGCACATGCACTCACCTGACAAAAGCAGGCCCTATTATTTAACACAGCTTTCAAGCAAATGGAGACTAAGAATTCCAAAATGACAATAAACCATTTAATTTTAGTTAATTTTATGATATATCTGGTTTTAGCATTTGTAGCTGCAATAAAACATATGTTAACTCCCTAATAAAATCTGAGTGATGCTGTATCTGTCACCTCTTTCTGCGCTGGGAAGTGGAGCGCCGGTTATTACCTCGAGAACAGTTGTTCCCATCTCCTGTGCAGATCCATATCCTTCTCAAATTTGCATTCTGATAGAGAAGCAACAAATGTTACTTAAATCTCACGAAGTGTGTTAATTATACCAGGCTCTGTGAAATTATGGTGGAGAGAGCCAAAAGGAACTCTGCAGCTGCGTGTTGGGTCTCCTGAGCCTATCTTGTCAGATCAATGTCTTTGTCACTTATATGATAACCTTAAAATTGCTTTTTTCCCTTAAGTGGTATTCCCTAAACGTCAGTGATAGGGAAAATCTCACACAAAGCTAAATAGCAGATGCACTTTGGTGTTATTTATATAAATAATGTTGATATTTGTAGAGAAACAAATCAAAATGCAATTTCAAGACTGAATTGAGCTAATAAGTATGTCTTATCAGTATTACTTAGTTATAAATATTTCCTCTCATTTTCTTTGTATAGAGTCTGAAGGATAGAGTATAGAAATAGGAAATAATCTCACATCCTTTCCCAATCGTTATAAAGGAAAGAGATCCTCTAGAGTCCCACCCTGGACACACCTGTCTCTGGGCTCTCCCTGGAAGAATTGCAGGCTATCCTCTTCATATATGCATAGCACTGAAATGTAGAAACATTTCCTGTAAGGCTTTTCTAGATTATGTGTACTTGCAAATAGACAACTATGTGTGGTTAGTGAGCATTTAACGGGACTCTTCTTTCTGTTAGTTCAGAAAAAAAAGAAAAAGACATGGAAAAATACATATATTAAAATGGGATTTTTAATTTATACTACTTCCTCTTTTTCTTGTTTTTAAATGTTGTTAGACCCTATATGGCAGTATAGGAGAGTAATTCTGGGCTCACTTTCCAGAATTAGACAGTTTGCTTCGGTTTGGTTTCCTATTCCATCACTTACTAGCTATCCGAACTTGGACAAGCTAATTAGTGTTTCTATGACTCAGTTTCCTCACTCATAAATTGAGATGATAATAAGAGTGACCTCACATGGTCACTGTGAGAATTAGAAGCATTAATACATAGAACATGCTTAGACTAGGGCTTGACACATAGCAACAACCACCAAAATGTTATCAATTGTCCTTACAAAAATCTTGAAGCAACAGCTCTGTGCAGGACAAATGGAACTATTCCTACATACTAGGCATACGGTTAAATGGCTGGAGCTCAACAGAGAATTTCTTACAGAGGAAAGATTTCATAGACAAAATTTTGAATTTCAGTTTCCCACTAGAGGCCGTTCTCCACCCTCAGATAGCAGCAACTCTTAGAAAGTCCTCCTGCAACTGGGAAAACCTCTACCCACTGGAAATCTATATCACGTGTCAGACCCATCCATGAGACAAATCTAATCCTTTTGGCTGAAAAATAGCTTGCAGCAGTCTACCATCCTTAGTTTACTGATATTTGGAAGAAAGGTTTGGTTTGGCAATCAATGTCCTAGAGCCACCCAAGACCTGGACGTTATCGTTTTTCTTTGAAGCCATAAAGAGGATTACTGCAAAAGCAGATGGGCTGTAATTTTCTACAACAGTGTGCAGTTTTACTTGTCATTGAGTTTATCATGCTGGAAGCACATGATCTATGTTTTCTAAGGATCTTTGTTGAAATTTTAATTTCTTGGGTTCAATTTTAAAAATCGGAAATTTTTACATATTCATGCTAAAAAGGATTTTTTTTACAATAAAAAATCCATGTACTTTAAATTAAAGAAGCTTATATCAAAAAGTACAGGGCCAACCCCGTGGCGTGGTGGTTGGGTTCACGTGCTGTGCTTCAGTAGCCCAGGGTACGCAGGCTCAGTTCCCAGGTGCAAACCTACACACCACTCATCAAGCCATGCTGTGGCAGTGTCCCATGTACAAAATAGAGGCCAACTGGCACGGATATTAGCTCAGGAACAAACTTCCTCAAGCAAAAAGAGGAAGATTGGTAACAGAGGAAGACTGGCAACAGACATTAGCACAGGGACAATCTTCCTCACCAAAAAAAAAAGTAATACTGCATTGCTCAGTACTTCATCATTTACCAAGTGCTTTATATACATCATTTCTCATGATTTTAATGAGCTATCAAAGGGAGGAATTTTTAATACTACTTAATGGATGTGGATGTGGAGCTGGTTAGTCTACAAGGTGGCTTAAAACTTTGTTTTAAGTTCACAAAGTCAGTACATGGGAGAACAAAGACTTAAACCAAAACCCACTGCCACCAAATCCAGGATTCATTAAACTATATCCAATATTTGGGAGAGAGCACTTAAGAAAAACCTGGAAATATTAATTTCTAGATGACTGTACTCACAATCTTAGTCCATTTTAGACATCACAAATGCTAACGTTAGGGTACTCTAATTTTGAAAACACATCCATACGATGTTATTAATTTTAAACTTTTTAGTTCCAGAAGATCTCAACACAGGTAATTACAATAGTATCTTAAAGGATAAAATGAACTAGAAGCAAGTAAAAATTGTATGGTGAATTCCTTAATAATAATTTCCCAAGGACATTCCATTTTCTGTAGGGAAGATCATTGAAAGTTAAAAAAATAAAGAGATATATTTCCGTTTTTTATCACAATAACTGTTTCAATTACATTTTTCAGATGATGGGTACATTTAAATAATAGAATTTAAACCAATTCATTTCATAGGAAGCTGAAATGCATTTATTTATAATGCTTGTGAGGAAGTAACATAAAATAAATACTTAATGTTAAATAATTTGCCTTCTCTTTTTTAATAGAATTTAAGAGTCTCAATACAGAGATAAGAAAGAAAATACAGGTTATAATCAACTGGAATACTCTGAATGAACCTAAACTGAGAAGATGAGAAGCTATGATTTCTGGGAGGAAGGGATGTAACTAGCTTTCTGCTAGAAATGAACCACATTCTCAGTTTCTGATTATTCTCCTCCCTTAGCTTATAAAAATGAAAAATTCCTTGATGAATTTCTAAACACAAATTTGTCAATAAGTAGTCACGTGCTTTACCATAGCATTTAGGCTCACAATTCATTAATTTATTCATCATTAAACAGTTATTTATTGAGGTTCTCTTATAGTAAGGTGTTCTGCTAGACATCAGGATCAGGAAGTTGAATATGAGATGAGCTAAATGGAGTCACAGATCACCAGAACACCAGGATAGACAGTCAGAAACAGATGAGGCATATAAAACAATGAATATGTAAGGACATAGAGAGAAAATGGCATATTTGGAAGTATAAAGAACAAAGGTACGTAAAATCCAGGAGAAGAGCTCAAAGAAGGTTTCCTGGAAACAGTATCATTAGAACTGAATCTGAAAACTGAATAAGAATTATGTACCAAGGGGAGGCAATGCAGAGAGATGGAGGATTTCAAAGTAGCCTAAGCAAAAGCATTGAGATGAGGTTGATTTTAAATTTTACCTGTATGGTTTTGCAAGGAACTAAGACTGATTGTATCTGATTGGACAATGCAGTAAACAGCAGAGAATGGCAACATAGAAGATGGTATTATTGACATCTGCTTTAGAAAATCAACAAGGTGGACCTTGTTTAGGCATGACACAATGTGTACTAGTAGAAGAAGTTGTGATACCTCTAGACAACCCAGAGGGATTTCAGAAAGCACTTCTCTGTGTGAGTCCAAAGTTTGTGAGATACATCGGGTATGGGGTTTGGGACATGGAGCCATCAGCATCTATGACAGCCATTTTTATAAAGCTGGCCCTAGGAGGTCCTGAATCAGAATAACCTATGGTGCTTGTTAAAAATGCAGGCTTGAGCACCTCATCCAGAAATTCTGTCAATAGTCCTGGAAGGGAAACTTAGTAGTTCTAAATGACAATAATTGATATGTCACAAGAAGATAAGATAGAGTGAGGTGAGAATAAAAATGAGACTATCATTGGTATTCATTAACATTTAAAGAAAAAGAGAAGTCTAGGATGGGAGTTTTCATGAAAAATAAATTACCATGACTATTTTAAATTAGTTAGTTTCTTAAGGATGAGTGTGTTTACATATGTGTGGGTTTGTGTGTGTGAATATATAGCAAATATATTGACACATCGTTGATGGTTTATCCTATGCAGTCCAATGATAATATATATATAATATATGAGCATATAGAATAACCCAGTCTTTTTATGAAATTTGTGCAGGCATTTGAAAGGGTTGAGAGTAACAGTTTCATTAGCTTTTACCCTTAAGGATTAGATTTACACTTGGACATCAAATAATTTTATTTACTAATGAAGTGATTTGTATTTATTTGAGTTCTGGGTGAGCGGAGTGTTATTATGTAGAAATGTAAAATGTCATTTCAAAATATAATTTTTAGAAGCCTTTAAAAAATTATCTAAATAGGTAATGAGAATATTCTATTCTTGAATATTCTTATGTTTGGTTCACTTGAAATTTCCCTGAACCTATAACAAAATATGAAAATTTAAAACTACCTAAGAAGTACGGATTGGTTTCAGTTCAGAAGATAATGAGGTACATGGTGAAATATTTATCATGTTTTATATCTATAAGAAAGACATGAGGGAATGAAGAGTGAGCAGTCACTTTACTTTCAATAGTAAATATTACTTCCAATAATAAGATTATTGCAAAATTATCACTTGGATGCACATTTTGTGGTGTTTAGTTGACTAAGGCTTGATAAATACTCTATAATGAGATAATAATGCTGTATTGTTTTAAAAATTATAAGTATTATTTATAAGTTTTGGAACAATTCTGTGGAGGCACTGAAAACAAAATCCATGTCTACTGAAACCACCTTTACATTCCTTTCCCCTCAGCAGATTCAGTGTGACATTGAAATATTCACAAGGCAATAAAAGAAACTGATATTTGATCTATTTATTTTTTAAAACATAGCATATTTCTCAAAATTACAGAATACTTGTCTTCTCACTCAGTGTGTGCATGTTTGTCTGTGTGTGTATGTGCAAAACTGTGTTTGACTCTTCCTTCTTGAACTCATTGTACAGGAAAGAAATTGGAGTTTGAGTCCCAGATATTCCCTGATTCATGTTTTTATAGCTACGCTATTTTCCCCCCTCTAAACTGAAGATGATAATCATATCCAGGTTTGGGGGTCTGTACTGCCAACCATGAAAGCATTATGGAGTTTTCAAATGGTATATTCACATCCTCTGGGCTTTGCCAGAAGCTATAAGTTCCTTGTCTCCAACTGCCCATCCAGCTGCTAACCACTTTGGTCTCTTTCCTGAGAGATTAGCACAAGAGTACTTCAGTCAAATGCGTGCTGAATTCTAGCTTGATTTCCACAGCAAACACCCAATCTCTTTCCTGTTCGGTAATACATAAATTCACACTAACTCTTTTACTTCCTCCTGTTCTCAGCGAAGTTCAAGTCAAAAGATAGATCTTCGCAGACAATACTATAATGCTCAGCCTTGTTCCAAGTAACTTGCCAAGGCAAAGTATTACCATAAGGCGAAATCAAAATACAAAACCAGACTCACCAAAAGACGATAAGAGAGAGAGAAAACCAGGAGAAAAATGATAATTTTGTCTTGAGTTTTTCTCGCAAACAACATGACCCCTCATACAGATTCATCATTGTATATCTGATTTCTCCCTTGGCACATTACCTGAAGTTAGAGTGAGGTGGAAGATGGGTGATTGTGGCACAAATCAAGTGAGATACTACAGGGAAAAGTGTTTTCTAAATTACAAAATTTTTGACTAATATGAATCAATCCTATTATGAATAGTAAATAACAGCACTCTCATCCAGTTTGGAAGTATGCATACCTATCTACCATTGAATTATAAAGCTGCTTGATATGACCTCTTAGCAAATTTAAGTAGCTCTAGAGAATCAAGAAAGCATAGAGTCAGGGAAAGTGAGTACATTCAGTTTGGTTTTACCTGTCTTATTCTCTCTAGCAGAATATCCTATTAAGCAAGCCTGGGGCCAGGGATCAGTGTGTGTGTGTGGGGGGGGGGGGTGCCAGCTTTTAAAGATAAAAGTTCTTTGAGAGAAATAAATGACTTGTTTTCATATATAACAAAGTAAAATGGAAATAGGAAAAAGAGAAGTAAACAAAGTCCATTTTGAAAAAAATGTACTGAGAAATGTGATTATTTCTTAGAAAATATTTTTTCTGTATTCAAATTACTCCCTAGTAGAGGGAATCGATGACCAATGTAGTAAAGTGCTATTCTCAATAGTCTGAAGCCTTCCTGTCTTCCTGCAATGATGAACCCCACAGTGGTGACTGTATCTTACCTTTATAATTTCCTGACTGTTGCGGTCACTGGTGACATTATTGGCCATGCCTGATCAAGTAAATTGTTACTACACCAGGTTCAATTAATGGTGACAAGAAAAAATGATGGCAGATCTGTGAACGAAAAGACAGCTAGTAGATATATCATCAAATCTCAAAAGAAAGCTGAAATTAGCAATATATCAACGAATTTTCTAGAAACATAAGATGAATTAATGAAGAGAAAGGTTATTGTCTGAGACATATGTGTAACATCTGTCAGGAAAACTCACTCACCCTCAGTGTTCGTCAGTCAAAGACTTTTTAGACATTCAAACACACATTCTATGAAAAATTTCCCCTATAAGGACTCCAATTTTAAATATAAATTTAACACCCTTGAAGAAATGAAGTTTTTCCATCAAGTATGGATTTTATTGAACTAATATTAAAAAAATATCATTCTGTGTAGACTATGCTGAAATGTCCTTCAAAAGCATATATATTTTTAAACATTTGCTTTCATTCATGTAATTCACTTGGAATATTTTAATTTCCTAATACATGTTGGAATTTTTAGGATATGAAATAGGTCCCAATATATAAACTGCAAAATATAGCATTGCATCTTTAGGAAATAAGAATTTTTCACTTCATCAGATACAGGAAATAAGTATGATTTTATCTTTCTGGTATTGCTTATAGAGGCTTTCAACTCTATTTCTTGTATAGACTCTTTAATTCCCCAAAGGGAAAATAATTCCTTTGAAAGAATTATATGAAATAGATTTATTCTACTCACAAAAATTCAGGTAGTGTACTGGCAATGTGGTAAATTTAATAAAAGCTGATAATTTAAAAAGTAATGTATTGTAAGGTATCTTAACCATTCCGTGAACTTTCCATAGATGTAGTCATATCAGGTAACTAATTTCTTCTAACCATGGCATCATTATTGGAGAAATATTTTGTAAAAAATAGCTTTAAAAAAATAGTGAAACTACTTATAAAATTTGATGCCACCTCTTATTTTTGCTTTTATCACCTATAAAATATTGAATCATTCTGAAAAATCTAATCCCTACCTTTTCTTTACATCATCTACAAAGTCAAGTAGTTTTTCAAGATCATAGTTTTTAAACAGAAGCTTATTCATGTTGAATTTTATTGCTGAATATATACATTTTAATCTTTGGCGATGTCTTTTTAAAACTCAAAAAAGAATGTGGTCATTCTTTTCTTTTGGAAAAAAATCTATAGGCTCAATGTTCAACTTCCAAGTGAAAAAATAAGCTGTTATTTAAGATTGCTTAATCAATCTTCTTCTTTTTGATAGAAGAGGAGCTCTTTGATGTGACTGGTCACTACAATTCAAGTCAGGGGCTTTTTTGAACTGAAATCACAGTTTTCCATAGGAGCTAATGAAGCTCTCTTCCACCTCGTCAGTTTGACGATTTCCTCTCAGCTCTGCCAACACTACGTTAAATTTCTCGGTAGCCTTGCTGACTGGTAGAATTTGGTGTCCTACGCTTGATGTTTGGATTGGAACTAATGACAAATTATCCTGGAGCTGGAAAGATTAGCAAGGTCTCCCTTTGGGGATTTAGAAAAAAAAAAAATCAGAGAAAAAAAGATGAAGTTTAGATAACCAGCAATTTCTTTCTAAATGATGCATTTTCCTCTTTTATTTTCCTGTTTTCGAACAAATTGAATGCCACGTGGTCTATCTTCTCCAATATATTGAAATAAGGCAATACACTATATAATAAGCTTGCTATTTAGTTGTCAATCAACCGCCATGCCTACAAAGATCATCGTAGGGCAGTATTTATTAAATTACACCTTTTCCCCACGATATTCAAAGATCTTGATCTGCACTAATGTTATGAGCTGATATTTGTGAAAGATAATGATTTGTTTTTTTCTTCTCTCTTCTAGAATCACTGTTATATCTGCTCATCGCTGCAAGCTAAGGTCACATAGCACTCATGGTCTTATTATAACTGACAACTTCATCCTGGTTTGAACTCCAATTCAATTTACACAGGTTTTCCTTTACACATTTTTCTCACATATTAGGTAAATAGAATGCTCACACAGCCTTAAATCAGTCAAAGGGCAGATAGATGTTTTGTTGTACAAGCTTCCTCCAAACAGCTTGGCAAACAGCTCTGCCTCCACAGTAAGAACTCTGATTCCCTTGGGGCAGGAGCTTGTCACCATAGTTCATTGAAGGAGGGGTGACATTTTTAACATTCCGTATAAATCAGTAAAATTTGTTATGTGTCCTAGTAATTAGTATCAGATACTGCCCCCGGAATTGACTCTGAACAATAATTTCAGAGATTCTACTAAGGAGACTGAAGTCTTATGTTTCAAAAAGGTCGTGCAAAGCTGCCTGTGCAAATTTACCTCTCAGGTCAACTAAAAGACCAGCCGCGCTGCAAGCTGTAGATTTATCAGCGGCCTCTGGCTGCAGTGACTCATTGTGCTGCTCTCCTGATTTGAGTGTTCTGAATGCACGTCTCCTCACAAACGCTGATCTACAGTGCCACACTGCCTCTTGTCTACACTCCTCATTCCACTGTAGCTCCTCCTTGGGACACAGATTTCCTGTCCAATATCTGTTCCTATTGAATGACTCAGCATTTTATCTATACCTTAGCTTTGCATTTTCTTTCTCATTTCTTCTTTTTATTCTAAAGAATTCCTTGAAAAATAAAATAAGAATAATACAATTTTCCCTCTTCCTTATTTTAGCAGGAAGTAGTCATTGTTATAGACCGCGCAGGCATGGTCAATATTTAATAACAATAACTAACATTTGGTACAGATTTAACAATTGCTAAACTATTTGTTAAACATAATATAAACTGATTTATAAAAATCTGAATGTGCACATTGAACTTGTATTTCTCCATACTATACAAGGTAAGAGGTAAAAAGTTGGGCTTCAATAAATGTGAATATTTCTCAGATTTGCTCTGAATCTACTTTTATGGTATCTCTATCACTACCAAACCTTTCCCTTTAATGTCCCATTGGTTTATGACTTCTTGGAAAACATAGAATGGCCTGAGATTTTTTAACCAAAAATACCCACTCAGCTACCAAAAGGCAACTTCCACTTTGTTCCCTTCTTTTTTTGTGTTCTTGCTTTTACTATTCACCATATGTCATCTTTTTAGTTAGGCCTTCTCTGATGCTGCCCATTTAATCTTTCTACCCAGTTGCCTTGGTCTGTTCAGGCTACTATAACAAAATACCACACATTGGATGGCTTATAAACAAGGGAAATGCATTGCTCACAATTCTGGAGGCTGAAAGTCTGAGATCAGGGTGTCCACTTGTTCAGGTGAGGGCCCTTTTCCGGGTCGCAGACCTTTTACTGTGTCCTCACGTGGAAGAAGGGGCTAGAGATCTCTGGAACCTCTTTTATAAGGCACTAATCTCATTCATGAGGGCTCCATCCTCATCACTTAAGCACCTCCTGAAGGTCCCACCTCGAAATACCATCATCTCTAGGCGTTAGGATTTCAAAATATGAATTTTGGGGCAATATAAACATTCAGACCATAGCACTAGTCACTTTCTAACCCAGTCTCCTAACTTTTTTTTTGTGAGGAAGATTGTCCCTGAACTAACACTTGTGGCAATCTTCTTCTATTTTGTATGTGAGATGCTGCCACAGCATGGCTTGGTGAGTGGTGTGTAGGTTGGCACCCAGGACCCAAACCTGTGAACCCCAGGCTGTTGAAGCAGAGCCTGTGAACTTAACCACTATGCCACCAGGTTGGCCTTGTCCTAACATTTAATTAATATTATTTAAAGTGATGGCATTTATCATTTTTAAAATTATGTCAGTTCTTTTTCAGTCTTCTGCTAACATATAACCTTCATGAGAACAAGGAATTCATCTTGTTCACCATGCTCTCCCTCCTCTTATAAGACAAATGGTAGATGCTCCATAAACACTTGCTGAATGACTTTTATCAGTCAATCAATTGCTTTAAAGGTAATTTCCTTGGCTATTTCATTTAAATTTTTCTCTGTATCACCAATTGTAGCATATTAACTTATTGTACATTCCACAAATACTCACTAAGTACCTACTATGTGCCATTACAGGCATTTAAAAAAATGGCACCTTGCACATTGTAAGCATTAAACAAATATTTGCTAAAAAATTTCCCATAATTGCATTAATGGTTGACTTTATTAGAAAAGGTTGCCATAGGATAATTGTTAAACCCAAAGGCTTATGAAATTCCTCATTTCTTGATAAATTAATTTGGAAAAAAATGATCAATGATATATGAAAAACCACAATTTTCAAAAGAAATAATGTAAAATATATTAAATAAAGCCCTTAAAAATCCTTGTATGTTACATTTGGCAAAATCAAAATTCCAGTTGTTTCATTGCTTATATTCTTTCCATTAATTTCCCTCAATGTAAAACCATATGATAAAGCTATAGATGAGAAATGATGTTCTTGTATTATGGTTTATTTTTAAATAGAACTAAAAGTGAGTTTATCTCCCAATGTGTCTAATTTAAAATGAAGAATATTTTAAACACTAAGAGAATATTCTTAAATATGAATTGTGTATCTACATAAAGTTATATAGAGAATGGGTGTAATTATCTGGAAACATTAAGCTAAAAATTTTCTTTTTATCAGTTTTCTGAATATTTTGAAAGACAGCATTGTAGTGCATTTTATACCTTTGTGTTCTTACTGCAAAAAAAAATTTGAAAGACAATGTTAATTGTGGATGATTGCCTTAATCTGATAACTCTTTTTATTCAATTCTATTAACAAACATTGATTCAACACCTTTTGAAAGCCCAGTCTTTTGTAAAATTCTCTGAAGGACGTGAAATCATTAGAAGATATGACTGTTGGTTGGGAGTTTATAGTTGCATAAGTAAAAAATTTAAAGCATCATGAAATTACTAGAGGAGAATTCTAAAACCTTGCCAATCTCTAAGCAAGGTATGTTAGTTATAGCTGGTGCTTATATGTTGGGATACTTTTGGTAGGCTTCACAGTCAACGTCAACTATGATTGTTCTCTTTAATTGTAATATCAAGTACATAGAGAACTAAGGAGAGCAAAACAAGAAACACCGCTGAGGTAAAATTACTCTGGCTTAGGGAAGGGATGATGGTCCAGGAAAGATCTTGAATTTTAGACTGATTAGTTTCAAATATATTTACAAGTGAGAAAAAAGTCAATATAACATTTTTTGTAACTCTTAATGATGTACCGAAATTTATTAGAAGGTAGATGCCGTCTTTGAAAATGAAGACTAATGCCAACTGGCTTCACTCTTATGCCCCCAGATGAGAAATATGTAAACACTTTGTATATTTTCCCTTGATTTTGAGACGGACACAATATGTAGGTCAATGAAGTCAACAATATTAAAATTGTTAAATGATTTTTTTTTTACTGGGAAAGCTTTGCCTTGAGCTAACATCTGCTGCTAATCTTCCTCTCTTTCTTTTTTCCCCTCCCCAAAACCCCAGTACATAATTGTATATTCTGGTTGTAAGTCTTTCTAGTTCTTCTACATGAGCCACCACCACAGCATGGATACCAGCAGACGAGTGGTGTGGTTCTGCACACAGGAATTGAACCCAGGCAGCTGAAGAAGCACACACTGAACTTTAACTACTAGGCCATCAGGGCTGACTCATTAAATGCTTTTTTTTCTGTGTCTTCTAAGATTGGTAAAACAGGGTATGGTCTTTTATTCTCATTTCATTTTGTGAAACGTGCTTTCTTTCCTTTTTGGAACACATGATAGTTGCTGTGCATACTGATAAGTGTTAATCAATGTAACATTTAAAAATCGGATTATAAAACCAATTATATTATCATTTTTTATTGATGAAAATAACCTGAGTGGCAAACTGAATATCCTAGATTAGAGTGGTGGTGGTGAAAATTAAAAAAGAAAAGAATATGAGAGAATTCTCAAAAGAAGAATTGGTTGTGTCGAGTAAGTTATTTGCTAGAAAGCCAAGGATAAGGTGTCACTTCAACTCTCCAGAGATCTGAATTCTTGTTGTATTTTATCTAGAATTCTCTTCAATATGCTGTTACGTTCTGTTTCCATCATGGTATTTTTCTACTGAGTTGTATCGCTAATGCATAATGAACTCTTTGGCATCAGAAACATGTGTACCTATCTTTCAATTCTGCCCCAACTATTAAATATGCTTATATACAGTTAAAGTGAACTAGCAATTTTAGTAAGCTAAATGGAGAAGTGAGTATATTGTAATGTCATTCACCACCACGAGGAGAAAAGGTAAGGACTATAAATTAAATATGCTTTATACTTGCTGCATTTTGGTCACTAAAATAGAAATATTTTTTGTAAACCAGTGAAATAAAAATATGGGTCAGAGGAAGGGTCATTGGCAAAGATAGTTAAGTAAAGGAAAGTTTAGAAGTTGCAGTATAATACATGAGTGTCGATTAGACTTCCCAGGCACCGGATGTTGAAGGAGACAATGGTAAATTCGAGAATAAAGCCTTAAGTTTAAAGGTTATCTACACATAAAAGGTAATTAAATACAAAGAAGCAAGAAACTGAAGCAGAGAGAATGTTTAAAACACCGACAACATGGAAGTATCATTGCGTAAACAAAAAGAGTAAAGAATTTAAAGATATCATAGTCTAAATAAGAAAAAAGATCAGAGGGAAAAAAAGGGTTTTAAAAGGCCACTAGATTTGAACATAATGAGGTTATTGGCTATCTTAAAAAAAATGTCAGTTTCAATGAAACAAAAGTAATAAACACCGTATTAAGGGGATTTTAAAAAGAGTTAGGATTTACCACACACCAAAATCTACACTAAAGCGATCAGAATAATAGTAATAAAAATAAGTAATAGCAGTAGAAAATAGAGAACAATGCAACCCAAATTTTAGATGATTTTAGAATTCATAATAAAGTGAAAATGTAACAAGAATAAAAGAATAATAATATTCTTTAATAATAATATTCTTATAATAAGAAGAAGATTCATAATCTTCAGAATGTGAGATGTTGGTTTAGGATATAGTGAATGAATCCAGTTTCATGTCTTGCTTTGAAAGAGAAAGTCTATGGTTAAAAATGAGGTGTAAAATAGAAAGTTAGCATACAATTCAGATGTGTATTTACCACTGAGCCAAAGAGGAATTTGAAATCTGCAATGCCAAAATTTGTGTTATGGCATTAGCCAATAGAGCGTGTGTTATGTAATGCAGACTGATCTATGAAGAAACTAGCCATGGCACCAGGCAGAAGATCCCTGGCTATTCAATGCTTCTATGTGTACTATCTTTATTCACATTTAATTGGCAAAATAAGTCACACAAATTTAAAGCATAAGGAAACACAATCCCCTCATGTGTCCAAAAGCAGCAGAAAACTGGATATTAGTGAGCTACCGTAGTGATTATAATATCAGCTGATAAAAATTACAATAAATATACCAAAACTGAAAGGACAAAATTAGAAAAATATTGTGTAATATGTGAGCTCTACCTCTACCATTATTCTGAAAGTTTTCATACAAAGTCAGAAATAACAGATTAAGTTGTAAATTGACTGGATTATTTCAGTCCATATTCCCCTTGAATTCTAAAGATTCAATATTTCAGTTTCATCTGTCTTAAAATTTTCTTTTATTGGTTTCTGGAAAAATCCATGCTCATGAATTTCAACTTACCACTTTTTTCTTCTTCAGTCCATTGTGTGGCAGATGCTGTTGTTGCCTCATACATATCTTTTCACCCTATCCCCTTTAGGTAGCTTGGCTCTAGTTCCAGCTGCCGAAACAGACCTTTCTCTGGTGGCTGGAGCCCACTTAGCTTCGTGCACCTAGGCCAGAAGTGGAAGTAAATTAACACTTCTTGGAAGACGTCTTCTTCTATAAAAAGGTTAACTATAGGTTTTATCATAATTGAGATAACATTAGTGAGCATGTTTCACACATGAGGGCCCCCAAAATATCCTCACTGGATCAAACTCCAGTTTTTCACTGGAAACTAGATCTAATAATTTAACTGAAGTGGCAACTTACTAAGTAACGAATCTTGCATCGTTGTATTCTGTTCCCTGTTTCACTTTCTCCTCCCCTACAAGTTTTTTCTAAAATCCTCTTCCAAATAAACTACTTGAATTTGAATCATTTCAGCAGCATGTATTTCTGAAGGAACGCAGACTAAGATGCCACCCTTCAGGTTATTGTTCTCCAAACAAGCCTTTTTCCTTCATTCCCTAACCCTGTGTAAACTGTCATCATTCATACAGTTATGAAGATGGAAACCTCGCAGTCATCAATTATTTCTCCCTCTTTCCCTTTCCCCCATATAAGTCTCATAAATCCGTGCCTATGCTCTCTGACTACTGCTATATCATTAGATCATGTCAAAATCAACTTTAGCTCAGATTGCTGAAATAACATTCGTCCTTTTTATTGGTTTGCCCTCTTCCTATTTATTCTCCACATAGCCCCACTTAAACTGTAAATTAAATATGTCACCAAAATATCATTGATTTTCCATTGCTTTTAGGAAAAGTTAAACTCTTAAATGTGTCTTACAACAACCTTCTTATCCTAGTTTCAATTTATCACTCCAACCTCATTTCATCCCCACTCAATCTTTGGATTATGTGTTTCAATGCTACTGAACAACAGAAGATAAGCAATCCTTGGAATGGGAAATTCAAGTCGACAGAGGAGGGGGTAAGGGTAAATGTAAAATCCAGTGGAACATTTTTGAGAAAAAAACAAAAATCTTTTAAGGCCATAGGGAAGAATGAACGGACATTTGCAAGTGAGAACATGTATATGATAAATACTTATAATGTATAATCACTGATTTATTACAGAGCTTATCTGAAGATTCATTTTCAACAAATATTGACTATGTGTTGTAAATAGAAAGAAAATTTGACTTCTTCAGAAACAAAAGCAAGTGCAAATTATTTTGCCCCTGCAGGAATAGAAATAGAGATGATTGTGCTGTTCTCACAATACAAACTAAATTCCCTGAGAAGTAACCATATAGGGATCCTTATAATACTTTTTAGCAAATGCAATGTGTTCTATCTTTTTTGTGTTTTATGAATTATGTGGACAATATTAACCTAATGTCAGTAACTATATCAACTTTGTAAGTTACAAATAAAGACATGTCCTTGCATGACTGTATAGCTCCTGTGTGTGTCTAGGAACAAGTTGAAATATAATGTAGTTCTATAGGACAGGAATGATGCCCATGGAGAACGTATGTACCCAGTGTCGTTAAATTTCTTTTTCTTCACAGAAAGAGACATTTCCCTTTATAAGTATTGTGCATTTTACTTGTCAACAATTCATTTTAACAAAATAAAATACAAATAAAAAGATTTATCTCTTGTTTAATGTTAGCTTCAGGAAATAGGAAGAGTTTTTTAGGGAGATTAAAAAGGAGGAAAATGTGGAAATTATTGTGGAGAGAAAGATGGTAGAAGGGAAAATGCCACGTCATGACTAAGCAGCTTGCAGATCATCTCCCCTGAGAGCTGTCCTGATCCACCTTTCATAATGATCATTAATATTAACATTTATTTATCAATTATTTTATTCACTTACTAATGTTAGTCATAGGCTAGGCAGTAAAGACATGAAAGCGAAAGAAAAATTGCTTATAGTCAAGTAAACAGTAGATATCAAGCAAACGATCGTAAAACACTATGAAAATTGATATTATCTAACTTTACATGCAAGATAGAATAAGAATGCAGGGTAAGGACTGCATACAAAAATGTCAAGCTATTAGTAAAATCATCAATTTTAGAAAGACAAAATAAAAATAAGGGAAACTTGTGAAGTCAGTTCCTTGGTATTACATGGATAAAACAATGGATTTTCTAACTTATTTTTCTTTTTACTTTTATTGGTTTAAATGTCACATATAGTTACCTTAATGATACAGATAAATATTTTAAACCAGTAAATAGGGTATGGAGAAAACTATGTTAAATTATAAATTATCATATTAAAAAAATAAATCAAATGAACATATTTATATTAAACCTAACCAAAGGAAAATCATAGTATGACATTGGGTGTAGAAATGGGATTGTAATATTCACACAAAGGGAAATCACTACCATTATTAAGTAAAATAAGTCTTGAATATAATTTTTGTTTTTAATCCCACATTGGGCCATTTATTCTGCATATGTTTGTATTTTTTCATGTCTTCCATTTTTGCTCACTATTTCTTCTTCACTCTATAAAATTTCTTGTTTTTACCTGAACATTATTGATGTAAATCTAACTACAACAGTGAATTCTTATTCAAAGATCTTGGAAAAAAAATCACATGAGAGAAAATATAAAAGCGACAGAGTAATATTTCGTTTTCTCATATAATTCTCATATTATATGTATTCTCATAGTATTATGGGACATAAAAATAAACATTCAATTGAAAAATAAGCCAGGAAGTAAAATATACAGTACCATTGACTCCACAAATGTACGTAAACAGTATTTTAAAGTGATATATGTAAATCCTGCTGTTAAGAGAGGAGAGCATGAAAAAAATAATAAGCCATTTGTTTAAAAACTTAAATTACTAGTATTGTAGATTTATAACAAAGAGCCTCAATTTATTACCTTTGTTACTGTATTTAGAAATAAAGAAAAAGTAAAATAGGGAAAACTCTTGTAAGCCAGGATAATAAATGTAAGTCGTTACATCTTTTATTTTTTTCTACTTACCTCTTCTTTTTATTATTCTTTAAGATTTTTAAAATTTGGAATCTAAACATGGACAGTCTATACTTTTTTCAATTACCTAACACACTGTTCTGCCTTTTTTAATGGGCTGAATGAGAAGACTAACATTTTGCCCCACATATCTTTTGATGATGGTCCCTAAAGACAATCAAAGGTAGAAGTGAAGAAATGCTACGTTTGACTCTGGCCAGAACTCTAGCGAAGATCTACGTCTGATCAATACAGACCCTATTAATTCTGAACCTAGCCTGATGATTGTTGCCTCGGCTCCCTCCCCAGAGTTAAATTACTTTGAAACAGCACAAAAACTACTCAGAAGAGTTAGACAGAAACTGCACAAAATGTTTTTTTCCTAACAGTCCAGTTATCACTGAGTTGCACACAGTGAAGAGATGAGAACATGGTTTTATAGTGTATATTTCATGCCATAGGCACCCCCTGAGGACCTCTATAATAGAGGTAAATATCAGTCTGGGTAATTCGGAAGCTGTTAAGTGAGTGCTCTATGAGAGGTTGCCTTGGGATATTAGAACCCATTTTGATGATAGGTAGAATGTTGGCTGGGACCCTAGGGACATTCTTTACACTTTCCTGGAAAGATGCTTGATGCGTTTGTTTCCATTTCAACTGGAAAGGTCACAAACTCAGTTTTTTAAATGACTAAAATGTAGTAAGTGCTTACAATGGGCCAGTTAGATACTGAACCTACAAATATGAATGAAAAATGGTTACTGCGCTCCAAAGGCTCACCATCAAGTCAATTTGGCTGCCACATATAACTAAGCATATAATTAAGCATATAGTTATAATCAGCTGTGAAAATTGGAGACTGTCATAACCTAATGGAGGAATAAACGTACAAGACTGCATTGGTGGTGTGCTATTTACAAAGCTGCAGAGGAGACACGAAACTTGAATTTGAAGTAGGTGTTTATCAGATTTGTCCATTAGATTTATTAGAATTAGAAAGATATAATAAGAAAAGACAACAGACTCAAAATATAAAAAGTACGCATTTCATAGCACATATGAGAAAACTGCTATTAATTCACTATGGCTATGTATTAGAAAATACACAGAAGAAACTGAAAGTAATTTAGTCTATGTTATGGAGAATCCTTTGAAGTTATTTAAAAATAATTAAGAGAAATTGAAACATTTGAAGCAGAAAAGTGACAATTAAAACTGGTGGTTCTGAATGAAAATTCTAGTAGCAATATGGTGGAAGTATTGAAAAGAAGAGGCAATGAAATCAGAGAGAGATTAAGACAGTTATGTTGAGATTATTAGTTGGAAATAAAAATGATTTGTTAAGGAAGTTGAGAGGAACTAAAAGAAGACAAGATCTTCACAAGAGATGCTTCAGATATAAAAATATATAACAGTGTTATAATTTTAGAAATGACGTATTTGGAAATTTTTTTTTTCTTAGCAAGTAAATGGCTTAATAAGTTACGCTCTTAATCAAGATAGGAAAGACAAAACTAGGAATAGATTTGGGGAAGAAATTGAGTGTGATTGGCCATTTTGAACTGGAGATTACCTGCAGGGAATTGTAGCAATTTATTCTGCTTTATTTACATTGTATCTAAACTCCTATACTGGAGACAGGAGAGAGGTCAAGACCAAAGGTCAAGTTTTAGCTGTTACAGGTTTAGGTAGTATGGAATGGGGCGAGAGAAGATGAGATCTCCTTTTAAGAGGAAAACAAGAAAATAAAATGACCAAGAACAGAAGCCTGGGGAACCTGAAACTTGTAGGATTTAGCAGAAGAAAATAAGTTGATATCTATAGGGAGTGTCTGAATTCGTAATCTGAGAAGGAAGAGAAGCAGGAGACTATGTTCCAAATAACAAGAAAAGAAGGTGTTTTTGTAAGAAGTTCATCAATTCTTTTCTCTATTCCGTTGGCCCATGTGAGAAACACCTTCAAGGTGTCAGTCAGTCAAGCCGTCCAAACTTTCTTCCCTCTAGCTATGTCTTTCTCAAATTTTCCACCTGGTATATTTGCGTATTTGGGAAAAATGTGTTTGTTATCCTGTGTCCTACATTACTTATGCAACATAAATACCTACCATCTTTCAGGTTTGCAAATTCTACCCTCTCCATGACCTTCAACTTTTAAATGTTAATTTATAGAAGTTTCAAAAGTTAAAGAACGATTTCATTTATTTTGTATCAGTGATCTGGAGTAGCAGAAAAGAATAGAAAGTTCCTCTGAATGTTCAACACTCTCTGGGCACTCATTTTTACTACCACCTGCTCTATCTGTGTGTGCCAATTGCTCACTCTTTAAGCGAGAGTAAAATAACAACTAACGCATGCTGCTGCTAACTTCTAAGATTCATGTAGAAGGCGTTGCAGAATGTATTTGTATATATTTATGACCCTTTTAATAAAATAATATAAATTAAAATAATTCATACAATTTTTTCATAAGACTGAGTTTTCTCTCTCAAGATAACCATTTTAAATGTGGAAAACCATAAAAACAGAATGAGCCAAAAAAAAAAGCAATGATATTTTTATATCCAGAAGACATTATTTGTCCCAGAGAGAATATAGACATTATTTCATCATTCAGTTTTATTTACTTGTAGTTTATTTCTTGAGACAGATATTGGCTTAATTTGAACAGATGGATTAATGTTTTAGATGAGGCATTTAGCCACAAGCTATTTTGTATTTAGGTTCTTTTTAGAGCTATTCACCATACCCCACCATTGATCCATAGACAGAATTGCCCATTCAAATCAATGATGCATTCTGAATAAAAATTTATGGCAAGAAGCAGAAATTACTTTGATATGGGCTTTATAAACTAAACTATCTCCCATTTTGTTTAACTTACATGTTTGGAAGGACTATCTACCTTTTTTATAATACTAAACAGAAACAGACTGCTGGCTGACTAAAGAAGCATTGATACAGATACTCGGTATATCTTTAGCTAATTTTTCTGCCTTTTTCAAATGGGGACTGACAGTAAAATGTACATTAGTGACTATTTTCCTCACTGTTCTTTATTCTTCAAATTGATTTTTATAAGGGAATTCAGAGTTTAGAAATGATTTAAAAAAGCTTGTCTAGCTTACTGTGCCTAAATATATTCAAGAATTTCAAGTGAGTACAAGAAATAACAAGTAAAAACAAGTTAAAAAATATCAGTCAATAATGTAGGTGATCATTTAATAAGGCCAATTCTTAAATAATTTACCAAATGTTGTTAAATTATAGAAACACTTTTGAGAGTTAACAAGTGACAGAAATAATCCACCTGCACTATAATTGCAAGAGTAGACCAACATTTTTTTTTAACTGTCTTGTCTTTTCTTTCCCCAATCTCTTTTCCTTCAATAACATTTAAGCTCTACTTATCTGTATTTTTCTTTTTTTAAAGATTGGCACCTCGGCTAACAACTGTTACCAATCTTTTTTTTTCGTTTTTTGGCTGCTTTATCTCCCCAAACCCCCCCTGTACACAGTTGTATATCTTAGTTGCACGTCCTTCTAGTTGTGGGATGTGGGACGCTGCCTCAACGTGGCCTGACGAGCAGTGCCATGTCCGCGCCCAGGATCTGAACCCTGGGCCGCCGCAGCGGAGCGTGTGAACTTAACCACTCGGCCACGGAGCCGGCCCCTACTTATCTGTATTTTTATATTTGATTATTATGATTGAAACAATTGTCAAAAATTCATACAATCAAGTAAAAATTATTTTCATAGTTCTAAAATATATATAAAGCATATATAATGATAAGTACTGGAGATGGGGCACTAAGATTCATGACACTTTTTCATGACATTCATAGTTGGTCTTCACAGCAGTTAATTCCTTAAAAAAATTCTCATATGTGGTTTATATAGAGAGATAGAAAGAATACTAAATGATACATTGAACAACTAATTAAACATTTATTTCATAATTCAAATGTGATTTCATGTGGCCTTTTCTTGGTGCCGAATAGGAATATTAATGCATATCCCCCAAGAGACAACTCTGCTGGTGAATTAATGTCATCAAATAACTGTATTTAAAGAATATAATTTATATTTTAAAAAGTAGACAGCATATATGTCAGACAATATTTCATAAATATTATTTCTATTAATCAGATTTTTTCATAAAGTGGGTTGTGTATTTGAAATTATGCTTTCAATGAGATTTTGGGTGATAATTTTTATAGTTCTTTAAAGATAGACCCATATGCTTAAGTCAAAATATGACCAGGTGGTAAGAAATCAGTAGCCATTCCCAAGGAAAACTGGAAAGTCTAACTTGGATATTAAACTTGTTAAAAGACTAGAGGAAGTCCAGGGACCGGCCCGGTGGCGCAGCGGTTAAGTTCGCATGTTCCGCTTCTCGGCGGCCTGGGGTTCGCTGGTCCGGATCCCGGGTGCGGACATGGCACTGCTTGGCAGCCATGCTGTGGTGGGCGTCCCACGTATAAACTAGAGGAAGATGGGCACGGATGTTAGCTCAGAGCCAGGCTTCCTCAGCAAAAAGAGGAGGACTGGCAGTAGTTAGCTGAGCGCTAATCTTCCTCCAAAAAACAAACAAACAAACAAACAAAAGACTAGAGGAAGTCCATAAGAAAAAGCAAATCCAAAATTTTATTTTGGAAGCAGTTTTGAATCTTCTGCAATGCATGAATACATTTACTATGGTATCTTTAAAGTGCTATACCAAAAATCAGAATAACTTAGGCCCTGTTAATTTTCTAAGTAATTGTCTACAAGACCCATAGAGAAACATTATAATGCTCCATATTAGTCCCTGATTATATGAAAAAGTTTCTTCCTCAAGTCAATGAGATGAAAAAATGGCACTATATCCTCATAGGTAGCTGCATTGTGTATGTGTAATTATCTGTATTTATCTGTGTGTAATTGTTTGAACTAAAGAAATAGAACTTAGAAACTGATTGCCAAATATGATTTGACTAGTTTTGCAAATTAGTCTGGATGACAACAGTTGGTTTTTTGTATTAATTGGCAACTGAGGTCAGTAAGGTTTCTTGATGTCAAGAACAATGTTCACAGTATAACTTAGAAACATTCTGAAATAACCAACATAAATATATAATAAATTTTTGTGCTTATTGGTAAAGGAATATGGTAGAATAACATGTACTTATTAAAATAATGTTATTGAATTATTTTGCACACAAAAATTTTTTATTATCTATTGTCAAGTGAAAATCCTGGTAACATGAATTGTATTAGCAATGTCCTGTATTAGCCTAAAAAGTTATATTGGAAAAACAAAACACTATCTCACTGTTTGTGGGCACATGTTAACTCTGGTTCCTCTGGGTGATAAGAATAAATGTTACTTTTACCTTTCTGTATTCTTAACTTTTCAAAATAATTAGCATCAAGTACTTTGATGCTCTTAAAAGAAGAAAAATATTAGTGTCAGTATCTAATCTATACCTGTTATCTTTTGATATGTCTGACACTTAAATATTCTCTATTGAATTGTCTACATAACAAAAGAAACATTTAAATATTCAAAAAAGTAAAACATAAAAAAAATCAAGTAAAATTTTGTTGTTAGAGATATTAGATTGAGCAAATATATTCATCTCTCCTCCCTAGTGAAACTGCCTTAAAATTGCAGTAAATATATTTTTATAAAGATAAAATGCCATCAGGATATTGAGAATGGAAGAGGGACCAATAACAACAAAAGAATATAAACCAGTATAACAGATTTAGGCGGCCCGGGAACGCTTGGTCCTTAGTCTGCTGTAAGAAAAGACATGAAACAGCATAAATTATATCATAGAATGCCCCCCCCAATAAAAACTCTTAGTAATGGGCAATACCAGTTCCTACTCAAGGGGAAGCGTGAGACTAAGTTAGAATTGACTCAAAGACTTTTTAAGAACTCCTGAATCAGTTCTCCATGCAGCATGTCAACCTACCCTTCTCCTCCCAAGTAAAAGATATTTATACTCTAGAGAAGGTTAGAAAAGAAAAAAATGCAGCGTGGATGAGGGGAAACAGCAGGCAGTGGGGAGAAGAGAGTACTGTGTGAAGTCAGAGGTTAAGACAATGCTCTGATAGCAGATGATGTGGCCCCAGCATTCTTCTCCTACTCATCTCTAGAGTGCTGACACCCAGCCTCACACTCAGGGGTCAGGAGCCTAGAAGAGCGCTCCTTGGAGTGTCAGAAAAAATGAAAAGTCTTTACACCTAGAGGTTTCCCAAGAAAAGAATCTGACCTGGTCGCCTTAAAAGTAAGGCCATGGTTGACAAGCCTGTCCACCTACAAGGAACTTTCAATCAGCTTCCTACTGCCCACTCTTAAATATGAGCAGACAGCCGAGGATAGCTGGTTATAGATTAAAAACATCTGAAATGAAAGAAAGAGAACAAAACAATGACATAGGGGAAAACAGTTTGGAGGAAATAGATATGATGTATTGAAAAAGAAAACTTTAAAAAATATATTTGTCTCAGTCCCTTCCAGCTGCTATAACAAAATACCACAGACTGGCTGGCGTATAAACAACAAACATTTATTTATCAAAGTTCTGGAGGAAGCGAAGTCCAAGAGCATGGCGCCGGCAGATTCAGAGTCTGATGAAAGCCTGCATCCTCACAGATAGCCGTCTTTTCACTATAACACGATAGGGCAGAAGGGGTGAGCTAGCTCTTTTTAAGTGAACTAATCCCATTCATGAGAGTTCTCAGCATCTCCCAAAAGCCACATCTCCTAATACATGACACTGGGCAGGAGGTTTCAACATATGACTTTTGAGGAGACACAAATATTCAATCTATAGCAATATTGTTATTCTCTTAAAAGGGATATGAGAAGATATTGCACCAATAAGAAGAGAATGCTATAAAAAATGGAAGTAGATGATAATAACAAAGAGCTCTTTGAAAATGGAAATGAAATTGGAAAGTCAATGGAAGTGATGAAAGAGAATGAAAGGAAATATCCTGGAAAATAGAAAAATAAAGCAAATAAACAAGTAATGAGAATGAGAAGACAGTTTGAATACAAGTCCAGAGGGATAATATCTAAATTAGAAGACTGGTAAGAATCAGAGGAAGAGAGAAGAAAGAAAATGGAAGAGATTAAATTATAGAGTAGAGAATCTGGAGTTGAATCAATGTTAAGCATACAGAAAACTAAGCAAGCAAATAAACAGACTATTACTTTCAGAGAAAATAAGACTGCAAAAAAAACTTTGGATAAACACATGAATAATGTTTGCATTGTCACAAGTTCTAAATTTTAATCTAATCAAAATTAACAAATAACTATATTTTGATGATAAAGAGACAGGAAACATGGGCACCTGTAGTGGAATGGTGTAGAAAAGAGAACTAAAAGAGAAATATTTATTTTGTGGAGATAAAAGTTCAGACATTGTGTCTAAAACTGAAAAAAATATATATTTATTAAGATAATTATAAGCATTTTATTTAGCAATAGAGTCTGATGTCCCACAATAAGTAGCTAAAATTAAAAAGTGCCTGTTCTCTAGACAAGTACAAGTGGTAGATATTTATTTGATTCTTTAATTATATGCATAAAATTCAGATAAGGTAACTGCATACTAATTTGAGATATACCCATAGCCAGATGAGAATGATAAAACATTATGACTGAAGATTGACATAGAATGAGTAGTATAGACTGCAATCCAAACAAACAAGCAAACAGTTTGATAAAAAAATAAAATAATTTGAGTTGTTAAAATCAAAGTAAAAGTATCTGTTTGATAACAGCAACTGAGTAAAGCTGATCAATGTAGACTTCGAAGCCTGGTAGCAAAAAAAGAAATGACTTACCAGTAAAACAGGAAAATATTGCCCAAAGGGAAATTTTAAATTTTATTAACCGTAGCAACAAAAAGTTGCAACAGCATGCTTTTATTAAAGGAAATGCATTCTGAAATGTCACACCATAGAGTGTGACTGAGACAGCAATTGAGAAATTTACAGATTGGATTCAGACTAAAAATACCCTGTATATTTGAGATAATCATCTTAAGAGGTTATTGTCAATGCATTCAGAATCATAGATCTTCTTGTCAATTTCACTGCATTCTAGAAACACTTGACAACTTTCATTGCAGTATATAGTGAACAATCCTTCAGTCCGGCAGCAACTCAGGTAACATTATCAACAAAGATGTGAAATGCTCTATAAAGGTAAACCAGATAAAGTGGATCAATATGGACTCTGGCAATATAAGCCCTCTGGCATGTGAGAAATGCCATGTTGTTGCAGACTCGATGGCTAATATTGTCCCACTGAACGGCTCTCTATAAAAGCTGCAAAAAAGACAATCAACCTGGTAAAAATCCCTGCAGATGCTTCAGAATTTAATAGAAATATAGCTGTCTGGGAGCCTGCCATGATGGCCTTTTAACATAATTAATTCATATATAGGATGTCTCTTAGCCTTTTCTCCCCAATTTTCCTGAATACTATCTGAGATTATACCTCATTAGCTGTAACATAGCTGTACACAGCAAGATTGGACTGTTTCGGGTCTGTATAGCAGTCCCAGGTTATCCTCAGCACTTGTGGCTTGCCTTATCTTCCATCCCACAGAGCTTCTACAGTCCTCATGTAGTCTTTCATTAAAAACTCACACTCTGGGGTTTTCCAGCCCAGCAAGTAAAAAGCTTAGAAGTCACCACTCTGTCCTAAGAATAATTAAAAGCTGAACAAACAGAAAAATCAACAAGTCTTCTGAGCTCTGTCAGATAAGTAAGGACACAGGGCAAACTGCTACCCCCAAAATTGGAGAGACAGGCAGAAGTATACAGAGAATCACAGCTTACCAAAGCAGAAAGCCAAGAGAGGAAACCTCCAGGAGAACCAGTGCTGAGGTAAGAAAGCCTAAGTTCTAATTGACAAATTGCTGGGGGCTCAGTGTGAACAATGCTGAGAGTTTGAAAATCTGGGGGAACCCAGTTATAAAGGAGTCCCTGTACTTTCATGAGATTTACCTCCAGGAGCTCTACCAGGCCCTCATAGTCAATATCAGAGAATAATCTCCTTTTGCTTCCAGCAGGGGGAGGGGAAAAGGAACCATTTTGAAATCAGCCCTCTGTTCTTAACAAGGCCTGCCTTTAGCAGAAACTATTTTACCACAGTCTAACCTGCTGGGATTTTGTCACAGCCTAACCTGACTGGGAGGCAAGGAAATACACAACTCCTGCCCTCTCTAGCCTTCTCTGTGGGAGAAGGGAAATACCTCACTCTAGTTCCCAGTAGCCATCCTGTCCATCTCAAGGCCATGGGGACGACTGAGAAGCACTGTTGAAGTTCATAGTCCAGGGGCACAGGCTCCCTGAAAGACTGAAACAATCATTAGACTGTGACCGCTTCCCCTCCCCCACACCTTACCACTGTGTTACAAAAGGCCTATTTACTGCAGTTGCTTTTACCCAGTGCATCATGTCTGCCGTTCAAGTAAAAAATTTACCAATCATACTAAATGGTAAACAACACAGTTTGAAGAGACGGAAGAAACATCAGAACCAGAGTCAGATATGGCAGGAATGTTGGAATTATCAGACAAAGAATTTCAAAAAGACCCAGTATGATTAATATGCTAAGGACTTTAATAAAAAAAGTAGACAACATGAAAGAACAGACAGACAATGTAAACAGAGAAATGGAAATTCTAAGGAAGAATAAAAAAGAAATGCTATGGATCAAAAAATTGTAATAAAGCTATCCTATCAAACTAGGTTTGAGAGAAAAACGTGATAACTCTATTTTTTATCTGAAATCATTCATCCCCCTATCAAATCACTGTTGCTTTTGACATTCATGTCATAAGCATGACGTTGCACTCTGTGCTAAGGATTCAACAGAAAAATGTCTCTGTTCTCAGGATTTTCAGTCTAGTGAGGAGGAAAGACACGTATTCAGTGTAAATAGGAGGGTGAAGAGTCCATACCAGAAAGGGTGATGGAGATGAGGAAGGACTTCCTAGAAAAAACGAAGTCAGGGTCCGAAGGACTCTACCTTAAAGAGCTTACATGCTGATTTGGAGAGAGAGAGATAAAACTTGACTTCAAAAGAATAAGATATATTCTCTGATATCTTCTGATAGAAGTAAGGATGGAGGGCTGTGGAAGTTTTTGCCTCCTTAGGATCCAGTTTTCTTATTTGTAAATATAAATGTTACTTTAAGTAACAATTTCACTTTTAGAATTTTACCTAGAAGAGATAATAGAGAAGTGCGCCAAGATGGACTTGTAAAACTACTTATGGCAGACTTACTTTTTATAATGATAAGTGGCTAAAATATTACAGAATCATACATTGGAATATTACATGTCTAGTAAAAGCATAGAATATATGTACATTTATTTACATAACACAATACGTTATGATACAGTAAGTGAAAGCTCTTATCAAAAAATACACGTGTGGTATTGGCCCTTGTAAAATTGTGTGTGTGTGTGTGTTTGTACGTGTGGTGCATGTGAATGCATGCAAGGAAAGAAATCTTGAAAGATACTTTTAAATGTTAATGGGTATTTCAGGTAACTTTGTTTCCTTTATTATTATTTTTTATTTGTTAAGAGTCCATGTATTACTCTTTAAGTCTATTTTCAATTTTCAAACATGTATGTGAACATAGTATATTAAAATAAGAACGTTAAACTATGTAACATTTAGGTTCCTTTACAAAAGGCATATGAAAATTCTGTAAAATTGTAATTAGTATAAAATGGTACAGTAAATATATTGGTGACAAATTTCAGTTGGCAAGGAAAGCATGTAGATAAAGGCAGTCAGAGAAGTTTATCACACTCAAATTGATAATTTTAGGGTATTTGAAGTAGAAATAACCCTCAAGTGAATTAATTTCTTCATAGAAAGTAGTTGAGTTAATAAAAATTGCATTTAGGATTTCTCAGGAGTGTCTGAATGGGAGGTTTCCAAGGCCATTTCTTATTCAATAGGTTGTATTGAGCACTACTTATAATTAGTGACGTTTTTAGAAAGAGAAATCCAAACAAAGTTATTAATTTTTCTAATATATTTGAAAGGAAAAGACTCAGAGATAAAAATTGGTACTTTATTGAGTAATACATATAATGAATCAACTTTATTGAAATTAATAAAAATACATAAAACTGTGCCAGTCTTAGAATAATTAGTGGTGTGTGGTTATCATACGATAATCTAATATTCAAAATCTTTTAACATGGAATGAAAAAAATATTATCTTAAACTCTCAAAGGAATTAGGGTCAAATTTGGCCAACTTACTGCAATTATAGCTTTTTATTTGTCTAAACTTTGTGTTTTTGTTGACTTTTTGCACTCTTGTCTCTAGGAAGTTTTTGAGTATACACAAACGTTCACACACGCATAATCATCTTTATTGGCACTTCAAAAATTTGCCATAATTATTCATTATATATTCTTATAATATGGAAGCCCCAGGAATTCCTGATATTCTCGAATAGTCTTTCTTCAACTCTGGACTGCTGCTTTCCATGGGGACTCAGAAAAGACAATTTCTTTGAGTTGGAAATGTAATCAGGGGTTCTCCATTTCAAAGCTGAATATTGGAATTATCATTTGTAAGCAAAGCAGACCTGCATGATGCCAGCCAAATTATTTCATGGTTGGTTAATTATATAGTACTTAGCATTTCTGCATTTGGCTATCTTGGCCTGAAGCAATTACCACACTGTTGATGGACACAATTTGTTCCTTGATGCACAGCACTCTATGAAAACTTAAATGACAAATTCACAATAAAATACCCCTTGTATTACAAGCACAGACTTTGTGTTATATTCTCTTTGATTCTCTAATAGGTAGGCTAGAGTTAGGTTCTTTCAGTCAGCTGACTAAAAGCTTTGACAACTTTAACAGGAGTGGAAGAAACTGTCTATTTTTTTTCTCATTTTAGAATCAATATTTTACCCATAATTCTCAGATGAATAGGACTTTTGTTTCAATAAGTATGTTAAAACCAATAAGAAAGATGAATAAAATATTAACATATATTTTCCTCTTAAAGCTAGAGCACATGCCCATTAAGTTTATTACATCAATCAAGCACAGTATTCTTCTAACATTCATTGCTCTTAATTTATGAGTAAGATTATCAAATTGTGTTATGACTATTTAAGTGCTTCCCCCATCTTTCTGGTCAAGGACGTGGCCCTACTTCATCAACTCTGAAGGAATCACTGTAGAATTATATGTACAGAATCTTTAAATCCATAGTAAATTATCAGTGCTATTACCCTAACATAAATTATTTCCTGGAGGATGTCAGTTACTTTAGAAAGTTCACTGATGTTTTAAGTTTATCAAAGAACCTAAACTGGTGGCCTAATGGACAAACACTGGGAACATAAATGCGCACGCACGCACACACACCACCCCGATATTACAAAGCTGAATGTTTATTACTTATTCAGACCAATAATAACAGTAAAACACTGGCTTGTGATTATTATATTTTACACCTGGAAATAAGGATTTTGATCTTTCTAGCTTATTTTATACAATTATTCTTTATGATGTATTATACATTGTTGATGAAAGTATGTATATAGTGAAGGAAAAATCTGAATGAATCTTCTTAATTAAAATTGGTATTTTTTAAAATTAAACATTAATAATTTTAAAGATATGAAAGAAATGTGTTGATCAGAAACAAAAGAGGAGTAAAATCTTAATGTTCTGAGTGTGAAATAAATTAATAACCATGATGCATATTCAGTAAGGTTTTGTTTCTCTGATTTATGAAATAACAGCATTTACGCAAGGCACAGACTATAATTTATTCATTGTAAATTTTAGGCTTTCAATGCATAATCTTGAATTCCTTATCAGGAAAGACTTTCAAATCAAAAATCTTCAAATTAATTACTTTCAGCAATATTAATAAAACACTTGCAGCTTGTTACCCAAGACAATAGGTAATTGCTCTCAAATTTTAAATTTAATAAATAAAAATAAATAACTACTACATTACTTAGAGTTTTATAAAAGAAAACCATTTAATAAGCCATAACATCCATACCCACTGATAAAGCTGAATAAATGAGAATAGATTTCTAGTTGAGAATTCTACTTTAGGTTATTAGGTTAAGAACAGGTTACTGAAACATTAAATTTATCTAGATATGTAAGATTTGGGAATTGATACTACTATATCTAAATGTGCTTATAAACTTTGTCATTATGTGGATTGAAGGTAATTTGAACAGTATCAATTAAAATGCTTTTTATTAAAAAAATCAAGCTCAAACTTAGTGAACAAGTAAAGGGACTGCATAAAATTTAGCAGCTTTTTGATAAATAAGATTAGCTATAAATTTTCAAAATGTAGTCTTGATAATTTACCAAATGTATGAGGAACTATTATCCTAAACACAAGATCTATTTCAGTTCTTCCCAGGAACTAGAATGGATGCCACTTTCATCACTACTATTCAACATTGTCATCATTGAACTATAAGATAAAAAGTGAAAAACATAAGAAAGTGAAAAAAACTGATAAAAACATTGAAAAAAAAGACATAACATTATAGTATTTGTTGATTATGTGATTCTGGGACTATGACATCTAGCTAAAGCAACATTTCTGGAAATAATATAGTGTGGCAATGTTGTTAGTTTCAAGAGAAATATATAAAAATCAATGGTTTCTTTTTCTTTTTTTATGTTTGGAATAAGTATCCAAAAAGAAATGAGGTAAAATATTACATTCATAATGTTGCAAAACGTCAATAATCTTGGGAAATATTAATTATAAAGGTTGAATACAAAAATCTTATAAATTTTTTGTATAACATAAGCAAGATCTAAGTTTACAAAAGGATAAACAATGATTTTACAAGAAAGACTTCAAATAATAAAAATAGCCACTTTCCCCAAATTAATTCGTAAATTAAACCCAAATCCAATTATATTTCTAAGAGTTTTTTGGTTTGTTTCCTTGGTAGATGGAAATGAGGAGGGCTAATAAAATTTTAATAATAGCTCTAACCTATCTAAGCTGATAATATAGAGTTTTTGCAATTAACTCAATAATGAGTTGGCAATAAACAAATCGGTAGAATTGAATTGAAAAACTTGAAATAGTTTCCAATAATATGAATATTAAATGACTTGCAAATGTAGTCATTCAATTTGAGAGGAAAGAAGGGACTAGTTAGTAAATGGTGTGGACATAATTGTCTCTATTTGGAAGACAATATGTTGGATTTTTATGTTACATACCACATACTGAAAGAAAATCCAAATGGTTTCAGATGTACATGTTAAAAAACAGATTATTGATAAAACTATAGCACAGAAATCTAGAGGCAATCTATAACACGTCAGGTAACTGTAAAAATAAAGAGACATTTGCTACATAAAATTTTTTGAAAGATTATATTTCAGAATGTACCATAAAAAAAGTCTACAAAACTTTGAAAATGGGGAAAAAGACGTTTATGGTAATAATAACAAATTTCAAGATCTCTTAGAAAGGAAATGTAAAATAACATGTAACCTAGTGAAAAATGGGCAAAGAATGTGCTTAGGCCACTCACAGAAGAGTAAATCCAATGGTCCAAATATTGCAAAAGAAGATGCTTAAACTCAGAAGTCAGTGACTTAAAGTGACAAAGAGAGAGCAATTTGTATATTTGGGACCCACAAAAATTAGCCATATATCTACTTCTCATGGGGTTGTAGGGAAGAAGATATACTCAGTTCTTGCTGAAGGAAATGTGAATTGTTTCAGCATTATGGAAAAATATAATAAAATTCAATATAATTTTAAAAATTTATCTTTTGACCCTGTACTTACACCCCTAGAAAATTTATTCTATATAAACTAAAGCATTAATTCGCATTAAAAAAGTACAAGAATATTAATAGCAGAATACTCCTCATAGACAAAAATAAAAAAGTAGATACTGTACGTAGAAAAACAAAAACCCTAAATAAATGCTCATCAATAGAGAATTAGTATATTCACATCAAAGAATACTATCTAGCTTTTAAAGAAATGACTTACAATTCTACCTAACTGACATGAGTTTCCAGGAGATAATTTTAGGATGCAGAAATGTATTTAAAATATGATTTCACTCTTTTGCAAAACAGGAACAATGAGACTACAAATGCATCTGTTTGTGTGTGAGCGTGTGTATATTTTATATGTTTTATATGATCGTGTCATCATTCAACATGGAGGAAAACATGGAAGGTGATATGAACATACTAATACAGACACCTAACGGAATTAGAAAAAGAAGAACAAACAAAGCCCAAAGTCAGTAGAAGGAGGGAAATAATAAAAATTAGAGCAGAAGTAAATGCTATTGAAACAAAAAAGACAGTAGAAAGGATCAATGAAACAAAGAGTTGGTTCTTCGAAAAAATTAACAAAATCGATAAACCCTTAGCCAGACTCACTAAGAAAAAAAGAGAGAAGTCTCAAATAAATAAAATTAGAAACAAGAGAGGAGAAATCACAACAGATACTGAAGAAATACAAAGGATCATAAAAGAATACTATGAAAAACTATATGCCAACAAATTGAACAACCGAGAAGAAATGGATAAATTCCTAGACTCATACAACCTCCCCAAACTGAATCAGGAAGAAATAGAGAATCTGAATAGACCAATCACAAGTAAAGAAATAGAAACAGTAATCAAAAACCTCCCCAAAAATAAGAGCCCAGGACCAGACAGCTTCTCTGGAGAATTCTACCAAACAATCAAAGAAGACTTAATACCTATCCTTCTCAAACTATTCCAGAAAATAGAGGAAGATGGAGCAATCCGTAATACATTCTATGAAGCCAACATCACCCTGATCCCCAAAACTGACAAGGACAACACAAAGAAGGAAAACTACAGGCCAATATCACTGATGAACATAGATGCAAAAATCTTCAACAAAATTTTGGCAAATGAAATACAGCAATACATCAAAAAGATTATACACCATGATCAAGTGGGATTTATACCAGGGACACAGGGATGGTTCAACATGCGCAAGTCAATCAACGTGATCCACTACATTAACAAAATGAGAAACAAAAACCACGTGATCATCTCAATAGATGCAGAGAAAGCATTCGACAAGATCCAACATCCATTTATGATAAAAACCCTCAATAAAATAGGTATAGAAGGAAAGTACCTCAACATAATAAAGGCCATATATGACAAACCCACAGCCAACACCATACTCAATGGAAAAAAACTGAAACCCATCGCTCTCAGAACAGGAACAAGACAAGGGTGCCCACTTTCACCACTCTTATTCAACATAGTACTGGAGGTGTTGGCCAGAGCAACTTGGCAGGAAAAAGAAATAAAAGGAATCCAAATAGGCAATGAAGAAGTAAAACTCTCGCTGTTTGCAGATGAGATGATCTTATATATAGAAGACCCCAAAGAATCCATAGAAAAACTATTAGAAACAATCAACAACTACAGCAAAGTTGCAGGGTATAAAATCAACATACATAAATCAGTAGCATTTCTATATTCTAACAATGAATGAACAGAAAAAGATCTCAAGAACTCAATCCCATTCACGATTGCAAAAAAAGAATAAAATACCTTGGGATAAATTTAACCAAGGAAGTGAAAGATCTATACAACAAAAACTACAAGACTTTCTTGAAAGAAATCAACGACGACATAAAGAGATGGAAAGACATTCCATGCACATGGATTGGAAGAATAAACATAGTTAAAATGTCCATATTACTTAAAGCAATCTACAGATTCATCGCTATCCCAATCAGAATCCCAATGACATTCTTTACAGAAATTGATATGGGGCAACAAAAGACCCCGAATTGCTAAAGCAAGCCTGAGAAAGAAGAACAAAGCTGGAGGCATCACAATCCCTGACTTCAAAACATACTACAAAGCTACAGTAATCAAACAGCATGGTACTAGTACAAAAACAGGTGCACAGATCAAGGGAACAGAATTGAAAGCCCAGAAATAAAACCACACATCTATGGACAGCTAATCTTTGACAAAGGAGCTGAGGGTCTACAATGGAAGAAAGAAAGTCTCTTCAACAAATGGTGCTGGGAAAACTGGACAGCCACATGTAAAAGAATGAAAATCGATCATTCTTTTTCGCCATTCACTAAAATAATCTCAAAATGGATCAAAGACCTAAAGATTAGGCCTGAAACAATAAGTCTTCTAGAAGAGAATATAGGCAGTACACTCTTTGACATCAGCTTCAAAGGAATCTTTTCGGACACCATAACCCCTCAGATGAGGGAAACAATAGAAAGAATAAACAAATGGGACTTCATCAGACTAAAGAGATTCTTCAAGGCAAGGGAAAACAGGACTGAAACAAAAAAACAGCCCACTAATTGGGAAAAAATATTTACAAGTTATTTATCCGACAAAGAGTTAATCTCCATAATATATAAAGAACTCACACAACTCAACAACAAAAAGTCAAACAACCCAATAACAAAATGGGCAGGGGACATGAACAGACATTTCTCCAAAGAAGATATACGGATGGCCAATAGACACATGAAAAGATGCTCATCATCACTAATCATCAGGGAAATACAAATCAAAACTACACTAAGATATCACCTTACACCTGTTAGAATGGCAAAAATATCCAAAACCAAGAGTGACAAATGTTGGAGAGGCTGTGGAGAAAAAGGAGCCCTCATACACTGTTGGTGGAAATGCAAACTGGTGCAGCCACTACGGAAAACAGTATGGAGATTCCGCAAAAAGCTAAAAATAGAAATATCTTATGACCCAGTCATCCTACTACTGGGTATCTATCCTAAGAAACTGAAATCAGCAATTCCAAAAGTCCCATGCACCCCTATGTTCATTGCAGCATTATTCACAATAGCTAAGTCATGGAACCAAACTAAGTGCCCAGCAACTGATGATTGGATAAAGAAGACATGGCATATATATACAATGGAATACTACTCAGCCATTAAAAGGGACAAAGTCGTCCCATTCACAACAACATGGATAGACCTTGAGGGTATTATGTTGAGTGAAATAAGCCAGACAGAGAAAGACGAACTCTGTATGACTCCACTCATAGGTGGTAGTTAACATATGGACAAAGAGAACGGATCGGTGGTTGCCAGGGGAAAGAGGGGTAGGGGGAGGGCACTTGGGGTGAAGTGGTGTACCTACAACATGACTAATAATGATGTAAAACTGGAATTTCACAAGGTTGGTAACTATCATAATCTTAATTTTGAAAAAGTCAAAAAAAAAAAACATACTAATACAGATTACCCTGCGGACATGGAAAGGATGAAGTGAAGCAATCAAAAAAATAAGAAGAAAAAATAAGAAAAACTTATCCACGCCAAAATTTTTGCATGGATGTTTATGGCAACTTTATTCATAATTGCCAAAACTTGGAAACAACTAAAACGTCCTTCAGCATATGAATGGATAAATAAACTGTAGTACATCCAGACAATGAAATATTACTCAGCACTGAAAAAAAATTAAACTGTCAAGCCATGAAAAGATATGGGGGAAATTTAAATGTATATTGCTAAGTGAAAGAAGCCAATCTAAAAAGGCTGCATACTGTATAATTCCAACTATATGGTATTCTGGAAAAGGTAAAACTACTGAGACAGTAAAAAGATCAGTGGTTCCTAAGTTTGGGGGAGGGAAGGACAGGTGGACTGCAGAGGATTTATGGACTTTGGGTGATCATGGTGTGTCACTGTGGTTCATCAGTTGTAATAAATGTACCACTCTGATGACAGATGTTGACAATGGTAGAGGCTATGCATATATGAGGCAAGTAGATATATGGAATATTTCTGTACCTTCCTCTCAACTTTCTGTAAACATGGAACAGCTTTAAAAAATAAAATCCTTTAGGGGGCTGGCCGCATGGCCCAGTGGCTCCATGCTCTCTGCTTTGGCAGCCCAGGTTCATGGGTTCAGATCTCAGACGCAGACCTACTCCATTCGTCACCCATTGTGTGGAGGCAGATTGGCATGAATGCTAAGACTAATCTCTCTCAAGCAAAAAAAAAAAAGGAGGATGATTGGCAACTGATGTTAGTTCAGGGCAAATCTTGCTTGTCAAAAAAATAAAAATAAAAATGAATTAAAAAATAAAGTCCTTTAAAAAAATAGTTGGGAAAACATTTATATTTTTAAGTAACATCAACCAAAGTGCAAGTTTGGGGATCGGGTGGGTCATGATTATTGTAAAAACTTCAGAGCTAGGAGAGAGTTCATATTTGATCAGACAGTTTCTGTTTAGTTTTGGTTCTCACATCTATCATATGCTCTCTTGATAGCAAAATGGCAGCAGTTGTTCAAGAAATTATATATGCACAAAATACCAACTGAAGCAAAAGAAGATTTTTTTATTACTCCAGATTTCCCAGAAAATGACTTTAATCTGTAATATAGCTTATATCATTTGCCCACTCCTTAATCAGTCATTGTCTCCAGATGAAGTAGTCTAGGCCATGTGCTTTGTTCTTGAAGTTGGCTTTTCTTGGGACATGTGAATCTCCCAAAAGAAAAACAGTAAAGGAAAAAAGGAAAAGACGGATCCTGGTAGGGCATAACAAGAGTCTCTAAGAGTTGATCATCTTAGTTAACCAATGTCTGTATACATACAACATTGTTATGTGCCTATTGATAGCCAGAGTTGTGGCTGGACTGGCCCTTGTAGTTCTTATTATGATTGTAAGACACTGTTCAGCAATAACCATCAGAAACTTTGACAAAAAAAGGTTTATTATTTACTGGTCCTGGAAATTATATGTCACACAGTGAGGTAGCAGGGAGAGAGAGAAAGAGAGCTCAGGCTTGGGGTTCTGCTTTTATTAGGTTGAGGGTGGGGGCCTAGGGTTTTGCAGGCTCACTCTTTATTGGCGGATTTAAAACATAAGAGCAGGAATTTAAAGTGCAAGAAGAGAAAAACAGAAAACAAGGGGCTCAAACCGTCAGTTATTGAGATCAACCAAGATCTCTAAAAGAAGGGAGCCTCAGGGGAGTGAGGCACCTGACCTGGCTCTTTATCTAGCCATGTGGCTGGCAATGTGTTCATTTGAGATAGCCATCTTTGAAGTGGATGCCTGGGCAATAAAAGCTTAAGTCAGGTACTTGCATTACAAAAACAAGAAAACCCAACTGTCAGGGCTTACACCACAAACACAAACTACTAAAAATGGCCACGCTTATATGAAGTGCACTTATATCCTCACCAAAGGAAGGAAAACCGATGTGTTTGTTATTGGAATCCATGTCTTCAAGTGTTGCCCTGGTTCAGTTCCCTGGGAGAGTCTCCACAGTCCACTGTTGTTTTCCACTGACACACTTGAGATGAACATTGTAAGTCTTTGACGGCCTACTTTAGCCTTGGCACACTACTCCCTATTCATGGAGATCTAAAGATCTGGAAATCATCAAAGGACCAACAATCATGTTTCTTTTTTCTTTGTCATTCTGTAGCAATATATCTCCCCAAAAACTTAGTAGAATTTTCATCTATGTGCTACCCTGCATTTCCATATGCTGGGCTTCAAAGCCAAAGTCCACATATACTTGTGTTTGAGCTCAAGAGTGTCTTGAAATCTCTACCTCAGCCTTAGTACTCTGCATCCTCCCAGCTGACAGCATAAGTCTCCTTCTAGGAGCAATTTGAAACTATATGTTGGGAGAGTAAGGTACAATGAAGTACTGCTAATGTACAAGTTGCCTTCCAAATTCACTTGAAATTATATTTCTTTCTTTTTTGTTGGATAGATAAAGTTAACAGAGAGCTTGTTGTGTGTCATGAATGTGTGTTTGCGTGCTTGTGTGTGTGTATGGTGGGGGAGGTGTTCCTGGTCTGAACTTTTCTTACTCAGTTTACCACTTACCTACC
Source organism: Equus asinus (assembly GCF_041296235.1). Taxonomy (NCBI): domain Eukaryota; kingdom Metazoa; phylum Chordata; class Mammalia; order Perissodactyla; family Equidae; genus Equus; species Equus asinus. Next base: position 37,730,629 of record NC_091800.1, on the reverse strand, counting down.
TTTCTAGCATTTGCTATATATTAACCCACCTAATTTGGCTCCCTAATCCTGGAAAAGAGAATGTCAGCCAACTTGTGTTGCAGTAAATGGCTGAAAAGGCATGCCTTAGAAAAGAGAGTGGCGAAATGCACTCAAGTGCTCAGCCATAAGCACTCTTCCTCTGTAGTGGACAGAATAAAATTCTGCGGATAACATGAGAGAAATCAGGTACTATTGGGAAAGGACAAATAAGTATTGGAGAGTAAATCACAAATGTTTACTAGAAGAATTATCATTCATTAATTATTTCTGCATCAGCCAAAATAAGCTAGACCGTGTTGCTTTAATAGCAACCCACCCCCAACAACAAACATTCCACAACCTCAGTAGTTTTCAAACAGTAAAGGCTTGCCTTGCCTTCACCCTACATTTCCATCAGAGGTGGTCATAACTTCTTTACTTCAAGACTCTAGCTGGCTGGAAAACCAGTATAGAACATATCAGTTATCACGATGCACACTTAAAATATCTTCCTGGCAGGTAAGACATCACAGCCACTTCTAAGTCATGAACCAAGCCTGATTTCAGGGGTCAGGATTATAAAAAAGCCTTCCACAAAGATAAGTGACCAAACATTGGCGAAGTATAACACCATCTCCTTCAATTACCAACCAATCACAGTGCTAGAGTTTTAGGTTAATTATCATATTTAATTCATGTGACATTGCCCGTGAGTAGAATATTTTATAGTTTTACATATTAATAAAGTTAATCTCAGAACAATTAAATAATTTCTGAGAAATATAGTGTGCAACAGATAACACCAGAGCAGAAAGGACTCTCTGACTCTGAAACACATACTCCTCCACTATATCACACTATCACCAGTTTATAATCTGATTTAAGGTTATGCTTGAGAAAATGAAATTGATTAAAGCAATATTAAAATTAAGATTTCCTAAAATACGTTTCATTAAATGTTAGGTTATAATTTAAGTTAGTAGGGACCATGATTCAGTGTGCATATAATTATGTTGAAAAGTTTTTCAGAAATTCTCTTCATGTATAAAACTAGTTCATTCTGTGTATCTTTTTAGCTTAATTGATTAAAAATAAAACCTTTCACAACAAAGGACATGAATTTAATAAAGAGTATAAAACCCCATTAACGATAGAATATGGTTGACATACACTTTAAGCAACTCATTTATCATTTTGAGCCTTAAATTCATTACTATAAAATGAAGATTTTGAACGAACTCATTTCTAAATTCCCGTAAATGTTTTGGGTAATCACTTGATCAGTGAAGTCAAAATTTTGGGAAATGTAGTCTGAAGTTATAGATTCAATTTAGTCTTATTAAAATGGGAAATTTCATGTCAAAAATTCACGAGAGATAGGTTTATCCATTCTTCCTATTCCTCTCAGCTTTTGAGTATTGTCTTCTGACCTAACTACAAAAGAGGACCGACAAACCTCGCTGAGAGATGGAGAAACAGAGACAGAGAGGCAGAGAAAGAGGGCAATCCAGTAGTGCAATTAATCCTGTCTTATTTTTGGTACTTGATCCAGGAGAGCAAAATTGTTTCCTCCAAAAAGATGAGCCAAATCATGCAGGTTAATAGCAAGAGCGTCATCTGTGGACTTGGAGGCGCCAAGTTCAAATCTGGCTCTGCCCCTTACCTCTAACTTGGAAAAGTTACTCACTCTCTCTGGGCCTCTACTTCCTTATTTTTAAAATGAATACAATGAAATATTAACTGCATTGCTGTGAAGATCAAACACAAATTCAAGGACCCAAGTTAATGATGTATGTATGGCTCATAGTCAATATTTTTTATTTATATTATTATGATCATTATTGATATTTTAAGGAGACTTGCAATACAAGAGATGGATAACTAAGAAAACGAAATGTGGAAGATTAGAAAAAATCTGAAATGACAGAGCATTATCAAGACAAATTTAGAAGTATGGATTGATGGAGATTTTAACTAGAGGAGAGGAGAGCTTCAGTAGCAAGCGTGTGTCAAAATGTAGCTGTTCTGACAAGGGACTGCTAGAAGGACAATTAGTAATAGCCTGCATGCATTGAGAAAGCATTCAACTCTAAACATAAAGCCCTTCGTGTGAAACATTCCCCCATAAAAGTTGTTTGTCCTACCAGTTTTTACGTACTTCTAGTATAAGTGCAAATGTGTCATTATTTGAAAGCTTTTTACACATGATAGAGTTTTTCCACATATATTCAAAGATGAATTTCTATTATATTTTCTCTGAATGATTCTTTTTACTGACAAGCTTACTGTAAGTGAAAAACAATTGGAGACATTAAACAGATGTTTCAAACACGTGTTTAGTAAAGTGTGTTTCCTTGGCAATATAAACAAATTTATTCTATCTAAAGAATAGGTTTTTCCCATGCTCTTCAGGATAAACTAAAATGTGAATTAAAAAATAATAATAACCAGTTTATTATTATTATTATTATTATAGTTGCTAAACTTAAAACAAGGACTCATTCAGTAATTAATTTATTGACTCCTATATCCTAAAAGAAAAATTTGCTTAGATATAATCACGGCATTTTAGTTATTATGTTTCCGTTTGGACTTCCATACTACCGTTATAATAATAATGATTGAATGGTGTAGGAGTAACGTTTGAACTAGTCTGTGTCATCAGCTGACCAAGGTGTACACTTACACTGAATCTTAATTAGTCAATGTCATGAGCAAAATTCGAATCATTTTTATTTAGAGAAAATTCAATAACACAGTATTGCTTCCGGAAGACAGCTTTATGAAATACATTTACTGCAAACTCAACTACCTTGAGTTAGGCCAGCCAAAGCACCATTAATATATTGAGATAATGAAATAAGCACTTTGGCCAAAATTTAGTAATTACACTCAAATAATTGGGATCCTACCTCCAGGAATAAGATAATATTCCTGTAAAATATGCACTTGGTGTTTATTCCCAGGTGTGGCAATGGGTCATGCTGATTCACGCACTATTTTATTTATAAATAAATAAATGGCCAACAGATTAAAGAAGTTGGCCCAGGTTAGTGATTTGCCCTCTAGTCATTGTGCACAATTGTTTTTCCCATTAAAACAACAACAACAACCAGTTGGCTCATTTACAGACCAAATTGTATTCATACTTAACAGTACTGTGTTAAAACAAACTGAAGTAACTGATCTTGCTGTCTTGCACTGTCCTTAAGGGGGAGTGCAGGGTGTTGGCTAGAAATTGAGATGGAATCTGTTCTATCTTGAACAATGAAAGGGGGGAAGACATTATTCAACCATATATGCTTGAATTATCAAGCTTATCATCTGAATTCATTTTAATTTTGTAGATCACATTATTTTTATTATTAATAATAAAGTGTTGGTTACAAATCTGTGAATGTCAATCATGTCTCCTGTTTTATATGACAGTGTATAACTTACATCTGAATACTTTACTGTTATTAGCTTATCCTGAGTTTATTTAATCAAAATATATTTAACATATTAATTTGGAAAATACGTTGAACAATTTAAAGAGAGAAGTTTTGTTTGTACCTGCTGATGACGGATGTCTGTACCTCTTCCATTAACAGAACACTTTGAAGTTAAATTTTTGCAGGAATGGAGCTCTCCATCACTGTAACAAGGTAAAATAGGTCAAACCTGCATGGGGCCAAACTAAAAGAAATCAATTTTCTAAATAGTTTCCCTAGCTGGAGGAAAAACTAAAAAAACCTTGCCTTTCTGGAAAGTTGCAATAGGCTGTCATTAATGGAGTAAGGGAAAGGAAGAAATAGAAAAGCTTTGCTTACAAGATGGGAAGGTATCTCTCAGCAGGAGCTAAAAATATATCCCTCTCTATCGTCATTTTCTTTTGATATTTACACAGGGAATGCTTCTGTCAATATCTTCCCAGGCATTATGGGTATAATAGATAGGAATTAAATAAGTAAAGTAAATGAAGGGCACAAATGAGACACATATTAGGTTATGGTCAATCCATAGGTGAACATAATTACACATTTACTTTTAAGCAAGTATTTAAATTATAAATTAAAATAAAATAGCGGAATAAGGTGATGGTGCCAGAAGCATTTCGCAATGTCTTCAGTGTTGCTCTCATTTCTATTTAAAAGTTATTTTAGGGGCCGGCCTGGTGGTGCAGTGGTTAAGTGCACATGTTCCGCTTCCATGGCCTGGGGCTCACCAATTCAGAACCCGGGGTGTGGACATGGCACCGCTTGGTATGCCATGTTGTGGTAGGCATCCCACATATAAAGTAGAGGAAGATGGGTATGGATGTTAGCTCAGGGCCAGTCTTTCTCAGCGAAAAGAGGAGGATTGGCAGCAGTTAGCTCAGGGCTAATCTTCCTCAAAAAAAAAAAAAAAGAGTCATTTTAAAGATAAATTCGTTTGCAAAAACTGTCTTTTCCTCTGACCATAAGTTTAGATATTGGCATCATAGACAGGCTAATTTGATTTTGGAATATTCTTCCATTTTCAGGTTTTAATCACCTATTTGGAAAATTATACTGTACCTCCTGGGATAATTAAAACCACCCCACATGTCTCAAAATGAGAATTAGAAATCATTGGTTTATGTAACTGGCACTGAGATATCTGTGACCAGTGCTGTTAGCTAAACCAATTAGCATAGTTTATCTCCTCCCTGGAGTGACTTCTGAGTTCTATCACTGTCATTTATTCATTTTTCTTTGTTTATTCAAGCCCAAATGAGCCCCATTTATCCATACTCATGTTCAGGCATTTAAACAATAATCATTTATGGCTTTACCAAGTCAACTTTGGCCTCATAACCCTTTTCCTCACTCATTCCATCATCCTCATCCTACCCCTCCCCCATTTCTAACCCTCCATCCTTCAAGCTTTTCTCATCTGCTGTTTCATTATCTGGAAGCCTCTTCCACAAGTGCCTCCCATGGCTTAGTTGCTCATTTTATTCAGGTCTCTGCTCAAACGCCACCTCCCAAATAAACCTTTCGTGATTATTGTGTACTAAATATCTCCACACTCCTGTCTTTTTGTGGTTTTTCTCTTGATTTTTTTAATGGCCTTTTTTACTATTTGAAATTATGTTATGTAAGTATAATATTTATTTGTTTGTTCTTTATTGTCTGTCTGACGCTAGATTATAAATTCCGTGAGGACCCATGAAATTATATTTTCAGCACATGGAGCAGTGCCTTGAACACCATAGGTACTTTTTTGGTCAATCCAGGCTGCTGTAACAAGATAACATAGACCAAGCACTGAGCGGCTTGAGAAACAGAAACTGATTTCTCATAGTTCTGGAGGCTAGGAAGTGTCAGGTCAGGGTGCCAGCATGGTTGGGTTTTCATGAGAGCACTTTTTCCTGGTCTCCTCACATGGTCAGGGGTCTGAAGAGGGGGGGAGGTGAAACAAGCTCTCTTGTGTCTCTTCTTGTTCTAGCACTAATCCCATCATGAGGGCTCCACTCTCATGACCTGATTACCTCCCAAAGGCCCATCTGCAAATACCATCACATCAGGTATTGGGTTTCATCAGGTATTTGAGGAACACAAAAATACAATCCATAACAAGTATTCAGGAAATAATTGTGGAATGAAGGAATTTTTAAAACTTTAGTAAAGAAACATGAATATTTAATCGTTTTTTATGATTTGGGGTCCAAAAAACGTTTCTGTGATGCATAACTTTTGCGTACATTCTGAGACTTTTAGAATAGTGTCATTTAAAACAACCTGGGTCCTGCCAGGTGGCATAGTTGTTAGGTTTGCTCACTCTGGTTCAGCGGGCAGGGGTTCCCAGGTTTGGATCCGTGGTGTGGACCTAGCACCTCTCGTTAAGCCACTCTGTGGTGGCGTCCCACATAAAATACAGGAAGACTGGCACAGATGTTAGCTCAGGGCCAACCTTCCTGGACAAAAAGAAACCCAAATCTGTTCTCTGGTTTTCAGTTTTTAAAATTCAATTCTTGATTCAATTTTAAAATTTTATATACATGTAAACTTTAAATTTTGGTGGTCTGGTATTGATTGATAACTAACTTACATGATTCAAATGACAAGACAGAAAATACTAATAAAACATCAACTCTAGAAAACCGTTACAAAGCAGATCCTAGAGGAAAACTTGCCATTATGTGAAAGTGAGAAATGAAGTTAGCTAAACTCTAGCCTAGTATGATCAGGGGCATTGAGATGGTCCTGAGGAGTAGGGTAATTACAAAAGAATCAACGGTTCCCTACTTCGAACAGAAAGAAGTGATGCCTCACATTCTCAGTGTACACAACTTAGTGTTGTGGGACAATTCTACCTTAAATTTCTAGGAAAATTATAAATTTATCTCTTCTTCCACAACATAAGCTGAAAGTTTGGCAACTTTATTACTATTCCAAGTAAGGAAAAATTTCATATTTCAGCCATCAGTATTTACATATTGGCTTTTCTCAGAGTGCTTAAATTTTGTGGCCTTGTGATCTTAAAATATGATACTACAGTGTTGAGGATCTTATTTTGCTCTCCACATGGTCTTGTTCAAGTGACTGAAGTTATTAAATAGAATGTGCAAGCAGCTGGGCCTTATATCTTCCCCTGAACATTCAGATGTCTGAGCTAATTATAACTTGAAAAGCAGACTTTCGAAACATGTAATGCCATCCCTCAGGTGTATCTACATTTTTACTTTGTCTTCTTAAAATGTTATTGCTCTCCCTAACTTGATGAAGCTGACCTGTTATAATAGTAACAGAAAATGAATCCTCTTCCTACTCTTTTATGAGCTTTTTTGTCTTTAATGCTAACATTATATAATTAGGTTTGCATCTGTTTTCCAATTAATTTTTGTACTAATTATTACTGTATTATTTTCTTCCTCTAGTTATATCATAAGTCTTTTAATCGTGGGATTTATATCCTGTGTTCCTTCTATATTTCTTAAGTATTGGTCAAAAGATTAATTTTTAAATCTATATATATTTTGATTGATACTTGAAGTGTTTCTTAAAACATATGGTTTCACCCAAAACTATAGATATGCTGATGTTCACTGTGTTAAATATTGAACTTATTGTATATAATATCCCAAATTCTCCCCTATACTTCCATATTAATTTTTATTCCACCGTTGTATATCTGTTACTAGTGAAACAATTTGCTTATCCATTCAAGCTAAATACCTCACATTCATCTCTTGTCTCTTGTATTTCTGCCTTAGCCCGCAAATCCATATAGCAGCCAGATGTTTTTAATTATACCTCATTAATTTCTCTCATAATCACCTTTTGTCTTGATGACAGTCTCCTGGTTAAGATGTTCATGATGGTCCTAACAGATTTTCCAGAATCTGATTTCTATACTTTCTATTATGTCTTTTCTTATCCTGCTGGATTTGTTTTCTAAAAATGTATTTTAATCAAGCACAGTACTGATAAAAACTTACACTAGATGTCATTGTAAATGGATTAATGTTTAAATTTCACATCCTGGATTTGAAATTCACCTACCTTTCAGATCTTATCTACAATTATTATTCTGCAGTATGTCCTCGTTAAATAAGAATACATATCCTTCCCCAATAAATACTTTATCCTCTTACTTTAATGCACTAATTGTGCCAATCATTCTCCATGAAATGCACGATTTTCTTTCTTGGTGAAACACATACTATTTATACTTCTGAATCCAGCTCAAATCACATTTCCTCCCTTACTACTTTCTTTATCCTGTTAGGCACTGCATTCGTCTGATATAACATGTGTGCATTACTTTCATTTAAATAGCCACACTTTCCTTCAATATGTTTCTTGTATCGTGTTTTATCTCACCTGTAGTCCTCAATTTTCTTATAAACCAAAAGTATGTCTTATTAAACTTTATATTTACAGAAATGAACTAGATAATGTCTTACAGGTGGCAAAAACTTGATAAAAAGAAATAACCGCACTAGTCACTGAATAGCAAAATGAAGGAAGGAAGGAAAGAATGACAGGTCCTCATGCCTGCCAACATTAGAAAGGCATAGATGGGTGGAGAAGTAACCAAACATGAGAAGATCACACTAGGAGTATGAAGTCATAAAGCAATGAAAGAAATTAGACTTCATCCAGAGCTGGCTTGTTGCCTGTCCTCTTCAAGCCCAGCTTAATTCAGCTTTTCCTGCATTGTTGTCAGCCCATTTCCATCCTTAAATATTTCTCTTTTAAAGTTAGATTGTTGAACACACATGCGGTCCCTTAGCCCTAACTAAATTATCATTAATTGGAATACATTCATAAGAGGTCTCATATTGTTAATTATCTTCTCATGTATACCATTGTTTTTTGATGATCGAATTCATATCTTTGACTTTTCTTTATTTCTCACTCTATTAGTATATCACATTGAATGAATAAATAGGAGAAACTGACTGTTTAATTGGCTTTGTAGACCACTATATGTTATCTAAGCTGGTAAAACACCTACCTAATATATGTGTTTCTGTGTGTGCTTGTGTCTGTTGGGGGCAGGATGGGAAATTCCTTCCAGAGTCCATGCTAAGGAGCTCTAATTGCCCATCTTTCCTCCAAATGAATACATGACAATGTGTGCTACACATTGAATCTGATGACTAAAGAGGCAAAGTGACTTGATCGAAGTTACATAGTAAGTTTCCAAACTTTATACTAGATTTCAGTCCAGGGTACTTCTTGCTACACCAACTTGGCTCCTCATTAAAGATTGGGTATTAGAAATCCAGTTACATGCCATTAGCTATCAAACATATTTAAGCTTTGATCACTTCCGTAAAAGTCTGCTTTAGTTTCAAACTGAAAAATTAGAAAGAAAACAGCAAAGGGATTTTTTTTTTTCCATTTCCCAACACCCTGAACTACAAATTCTCTTCTAAAACCACAGGCATCTTGGTGGTGTTAATATGACATATTGTGGTAGTAAACTGAACTTTAATTGATCCATAATTTTAATCAATGTTGTGGTGCTGGCGGGAAGATCTGAGGTACCAATAAATAATTTGAAGTGTACTAAATGCCTTTGTCATTTGAAACATTTTCATAGTTTTGCAGCAGCCACTCAGACTTAAACTAGAAATATCAGGAATAAAAACATAAAGTATATTTTGGCAATATCGTAATATTTTAACATTAAAATAAAACCTGAATCAAAGCAAACGTAAGAAACAGAAATAAAATGATCAAGTCATCTGTTGCTAAAGTATCGTTTCCATTCTGAAATCTTAGAACCTAACGAGGGAAACACATTTCCCTGACTGGAATTATCCTGCCCAGCTGTGCGTCAATTGGTGAAATAAAGTCGCCTTACAAAATGCTGGTCTATACCTTCAGGGTTTCCTCCTCAATACATCATACACTTTGCATAACAGCTGTTCTTTCTCCCGTGGAGCGAACGAGCCAATAAGGCAAGGTAAGAGAAGAGATGGAAGAAAGAAGTAAGAGAAGAAAGTCATTTTTGCCAGCTGTGTAGAGGAACATGTAAGGGCTGTGTTATCTCTCTCAGCACAAAGAATCCCTGGGATTTCTTTTTCCACCACAGAGTACCAGGTTTTCCCTCTTCCCTAGCCATCTACCCAACAATACTTCAGAGACAGCTCGAGTCTTTAGCTTTTAGTGTCTGTTAAAATGTAGAGCTTTGATTTAGTAGTTTTTTCTTCTCACAGAAACAAATACCTACAGGAAGTTCAGGCTCTTCTAAAGAGGTACTGAAACCACAAGTAAAAGTCAGGATTCAAAGGCTAAACCATTGTCTAGGCATCCTATTATCCCAGGATCTTCAGACAATCCTGACGATGCCTATGTAAATTACCTCAGAGTATGGGAGAAATCTAGCGTTATGTGTGCCATTTAAGTAAACACTTGAGGAGCTCAAAGGGGAAAATGAGGTAAGTAAATGGTATGCTGTGTCAGGAGACCTGGAACAATGTTAAACCTCACAGAAAAATAAACCCAACCTCAAGATTAATGACTGTGCAGAAGTTAAAACTGGATGAGAAAGAGCATAATATGTAAAGGTGACAGAATTTATATTATCAACCCTTTTAGGATTCCTAAAATATGAATTCAGAAGGAGATTTATTCACAAACACTGTAATGTTTTGAATTTTACTTGAAGAGACTTGTTTTATCAAAGAACACACTGTGAAGGAGAAAGACTTTGTAAGCAGAGGGTAGGGAAAAAAATCACCGTCATGACAATGCTAGGAAGTGTTTTGTGTTTTTTTCTCCTTTGACTTTAATTAATCTCTCTCTCTAGATGTCTGTGAGCTGGAAAAAGGTTTTATTTTTGTTTTGGAGCTTACTTGCCAGATGGGATTCTTTGAACTATCACTGCTCTAATTCTGCCAACCACAGCATTCATAACTAAAAATTTTAATTTATTTCACAACTAGACAAAAGTAGAACAAGAAACTGTGTGGGCAGTGGAGTGGAGAGGTGAGGGTCAATCCTGAGGACACAGATGGCTATTAGTAAGGTAGGCATACAATGCCCATCTCTTTCTAATCCTTCCTTCTAATTATTATAAAAGATCTCTGGCTCCTGAGGCTGAAATGTTTTTATTCTTTAACCATTTATCATTATCTCTAAAACAACAACTGTCTCATCAGAAGCTTGATTTTCCTCCCTATTACATCATTTTACAACTTACAATGCAACAACTTGCCCATAGCAGTTGATGCATACAATTGGTTGCATTGGTCTATATTTAAATGTGGTCAATTGAAGACAAGTTGTACTGTTTAAAGAACTGCATATTAGGAAAGGCGAGTAGAAGGCCCTTTGTAAACACTTTTGAACATCACAAAGAATATTTAATGGATTTATTTCTGAAATGATTCACTTCATTGAAACATTGTTTGTATACTAGTCAAAGATGTGTCAAAAGTTCAGAAATAACAGAAGTAAAATCAATGAACTAGTTAATCACTAAAAGTTATTGTGCACACACCAAAAAGACAGTTTGCAAACCGGGAGCACTCAAACAAAAAGATGGAATCAGGCTCAGGGGTGTGTTGTTAGAAAGCAGCTTATAGTAGAAGGCAGTGACTTTTTATTCTTCACAGTGATTGGTTATAATGTTAGAATTTTCTTGAATGATGGGGAATTGATCAGCAGTTGGCTCTTCTCAATCTTGAGGAACAATTCAAGTTCTGTTATGATTTTCAGAGGCATAAGCAAGAAATAACTCAGGTCAAGTTAGTCTTACAAAATAAGCTAAATTGATCTTTGTTTGTATGACTAAACTGGTTTTGTCTGCTCAGGGAATTTTCAAGGCTGGTCTCTGACAGGTACAATTCACACCACAAGGAATTAGGGATTTCTACTGAAATCTTCTTCCTACCACCCGCCTCCCCTCCCCATGTTGCATAAAGTTAGCTCACTAATGACATCTTATTTTCACTCTGATCTAGAACAATATATGAGAAAAGCATGAGGAAAGGTGAGGCAGTTGAATGGAATTGAGAAATTAAGAAAATTTTTTTCCTTTAAGTTTGATTTTTAATTGTAGCTTATATTGAGAGGAAATAGACTAGTTTCACAGCTGGACACTGGCCAAATCAAAGCAAAGAACAATATTTTCTTCTCTCCATCCTTTTTCCTTCTTTCCTTCCTCCTTCTAGCTCTCTTTTCTTCTTTCTTTCTTTCCTTCCTTCCTTTTTTTCTTCGTTTCTTCCTTTATCAAACATGTACTGATGAACTTACAATGTACCAGGTAATATAATAGGTATGAAATATACCAAAATATGATTAGTAAAGAAACATTTTTTCATTTACAAATTCAAATACGGAGTACAAACCTGCCATGTTATGTTCCATGCTAAACCTTGGAGACTGACTCTTAAACAATAGACACACGCTCTTTGTCCTCGTGTAATTAGGTATCTAAACCTAAAGAGGAAGAGCTGAAAATTCTGCCAAATAAAGTTACTCAAAGAGTCAGTGACAAAGAATAAAATAGCAATAGATTTTAAATTTGCTATATGAGTTATTTGCTATACTCCAAACTAAATGCTACTTAGCATTGCTTTAACAGAAAAGATCATTCACTGATCAAAGATTGTAATGCTATCTATAGTTATCAAAGATGTGAAGATGTAGTGGTTAAAAGAATTCCAGAAACCAATGACAACAGTCTGCATGCTGCTGTTCTACAGTATGGCAGATTTTAACAGCTATATGTCTATACCAGACTGTGTTTTCTCAGCATTTTATTATAAAAACGACAAGCATAAAGCAAAGTTGAAAGAAATGTACAGTGACTAGCCATATAATCACCACCTAGATTGTAAAACTGTAAATATTTGATATGTTTGCTTTAGACTCTCTTTTAATGTGTGAGCTTTGGCTGAAAATAAAGTAGAAAGATTCAAACATAGACAATCACAGCAAGGCAATTCTATAGCCATATTAAACCGTTATCATTTCACAAAAAATCTAATGGAATCAATGACAGATTTGTCCAGAAATAAATGATGATGACTTCACACAAGAGATAACATTCAAAACTTTTGTGCCCATTGGAATCAAATCATCATTGAAAAACATCGCATAATCACTTATTAAGGCAAAAAAAAGCTTTTAAATTATCTTGGCATATAAATGCAGAAACTAAATTAACAATGTTTATTCCCACTTTGATTAAGATTTCATTATATGCTGTGGGGGCAACTTCTGCAAAATCAAATTAAAGTAAATTAAAATAAATAGCTCAATGGATATGTGAGATTTTTTATAGACACACTATGATTTCTTCCCTAAACTATTATCTTCATCAACAGAGTAATTATATTTAAAATTATTAAATTCTTTGTAAAAGGCATTTACACTTGCTAATATTATACTTACGAATATTAGTTTAATGTCACACAAAAGAGTTGTAAAAAACATGTAGTTTTGTGTAGTAAAAGGAACAGGTGCCTGGGCAATTTGCAGAGCCGCATTCTAGACAATGATCTGTGAGATTCTGTTTATGCAAACTTCTGAACATCAGCTTTCTTATTGGTTTCTCTTCTACCTTTAAAAAAGAGAGAATGATTCTGTGTGTGTGTTTATGCACGTGTGTGTGCGTGTGTGTGTTAAAGAGAGAGAGAAAGAATGAACAGAATTCTTTGAGTTTCCTGTAGTTGGTACTTGAATTGCCTCTCCTGATAGCTATAGTCTCACTAAGGCGATGAGGAGGATTTGCATTTTTCCAGAGAAGTTGTGAAGATTGATTAAGTAGGGCAAGTAGTCTTTTATTATCCTTTTCGCAACTTTACTAAAGGAAAGTTCCCAAAGCCTGGCATAGGTCTCTTCCAAGTGCTCTGCTCTACTCACAGGATTACACAGCACTAGTTTGGCCAAGGTTACCTGCTTTCTAAACAATGACCTGGATCTTACTCCAACTCTGTCATTCATATCTTACTCACTCAGACCTCCAGCCCCCACTGGTTAGGAATGGAATCGCAAGGCCCTGTGGTTTTGATTCAGCCCTTTTATTTTAATTTAGGGCGCAATCACTTCACTCTCTCTCTTTTTCTCAACTCCTAATAAAAAACACAAGTGTTTTCTAATAAAAATGTTTGCACCTCCTCTTTTTCTCATCAATACTAATAGATATGTTTTTCATATAGATCCATTAATTTATCCTATATCACTCCTTATAGCAGTAACCCTGTGGCTTTGGATGACTGAGGACAAACAGCACTGCAAAAGTAAAACAGACTGTATATCAAAACACGGAAACGCTCATTGAACTTCATGACCTAAAAATCCTATTCTAGAATTGTCTAAAGAGGGTTGCAGTTTTGATCTCCATAGACAATATCAGGAAGACAGAGAAGTCAGCAGTCTGATAAATAAGAAAAACAACAGTGCCCTTCACTCATGGGTCCCAATGCCCAAAGGACCCCATGGTCCAAAAGAATTCTCAGCCTCTGTACACGGAACAAGAATCGCAATACAAATATGCAAGACTGACACAATACTCACCATGTAGCAGCCCCTTTCTAAGTGCTTTACATATATCAACTCATTTAATGCTTAAAAATCCTTTCAGACAGATATGTTGCATTTTAGAAAAATGAGTTACAGACAGGTTAAATAATTTGCCCAGTTAAGGTCGTACAGTTGGGAAATTGTAGGTCCCAGGATCTGAACCAAAGCAATTTGCTTCAAAATCATCAACCCTCACTACGTTAAGAATATATTAAAAATTCTGATCTTCTGGTTTCTCTAATAGAGTAACGCTAAACTTTCAGGCCCATAATACTTAGGTCTTTTCATATTTGTCTTGAGTTCTGTTACTCATTTTTGTCACTTAACTTCCTTTATGTCTGAATCCTCTTTATTTGATATTATCCATTTACAAATCCATTTAACAATGATAGATATCACAAATATCATCTATTACTGCTATCCAAGAGTCAGAATTTCTACTGCTTTAAGAAGCTATGGATTCCTTTTTGAGGCAAATAGAATGACCCACATTTACAAGAAAGGTAACAGATCTAAAAGAACTGTTCACAGTCAATGAGTGACATTGGGCAACACATTCCCTTCTTCAAATATTTATTTTAGGGATCACAATAAACAAACAGATTAGGAACAAAGAAATTCTTTTTGTCTACATATTTGTAGATTAATTTAGCCAGACTCTAATTTTATCAGTGTCTTTTAGGTATCTACGCAAAACATTTACATTTATTTAACATCCTTGGGAAGTCCTCCATCAATTAAAAACAAAAGAAAAGAAGAAGTAACCCAACTTTTATATTCCTAAATACATTACTAAATATTCCCTAACATAAAAATAGAGGCAATTATGCAATCAAAAGTACAAGGATTGCTATAAGGCAGCATTTTTTGTTTTTTTGAGAAAGATTAGCCCTGAGCTAACATCTGCCACCAATCCTCCTCTTTTTGCTGAGGATGACTGGCCCTGACCTCACGTCCACTCACATCTGATCGCATCCGTGCCCATCTTCCTCTGCTTTATATGTGGGACGCCTACCACAGCATGGCTTGCAAGCAGTGCCATGTCCGTACCCAGGATCCAAACCAGCGAACCCCAGGCCACAGAAGCAGAATGTGCGCACTTAACCACTGTGCCACCAGGCAGGTCCCTGCTATTAGGCAGCATTTACTCAAACTTCATAATATTGCCTCAGTCTCTGAAACCCCCTCTGGAATGTGAAGTTACAGCCTCTCAAGAGCCCACACCATAGGTGCAGGTTAAATTTTGATTCTGGGTCCATCTCCCTTGTTGACTTCATCTTAATCACAGCAGTAGTGGTTCATAAGCTGACATTATCCCCCATCTTCATCATCCACCCTTAAAAAAATACCAAAATCTTCTCCAAATTAAACCAAACCAGAACAACCAGCAAATTAGTGGTTAGCAAAAATTCTACATGCCTAAATAAATTGGGTAACAATTTAGTGATAGAGTTTTACAAGATCCTTGCAAGAAGAAACAAGACTCCTTGAAAGGAACAAAATAATTACATTTGTAATGCTAAACACCCCAATAGAGGTAATAACAAATGTTACTAGATTTACATAGAAATCACACAATAATAAGATATAGTATAATTTTCACACTAAATTAAGATTATAAGGTAAACAGTTCCCCAGATTTTGAAACACATTTGGTTTAAAATTTTATGAGTAGAATATATTTCATATTCCCAATTTTGTCATATAAATTACCCAAACATATTCTATCACCAACTATAGAACATTCCATAAGATAATAATACCTGTCACTTATTGAAGGCCCACTAATGTGAGCTGTCATTTTAAGTGTTTTATATATCTTATTATTTAGTATGTTTGATCACCATATGAAGTGGGTATCATTATAATCCCTGCTTTACAAATAATCAAATTGAGACACAGAAAGGATAAATGATTTGCCAAATGTACACAACTAGTAAGTGGCAAAACCAGTATTCCAACTTAGGGAGCCCATGCTAATCCACATTTCTAATGAATGTGAAATAAGGTGCTCTTTAAACCGCTCTATTTAAATGAGAAACCATTGTCCACATTTACAATACTATTTTTATATATTTGATACTTGATATGTGTGCTACTCTGAAGGAAAGTTTATTTTTATATTCTTAGGTCTACATTTTTGCATTTTATCTTTATATTATTGTCTTTTCTCACTGTACTTAATCAATGTTTTATTTCTTTTTCCTGATTTCAAATTAATAAATGTTTATTTTTCAAATGGAATAATAAAAATCCCAAAAATAAAATTGGAGGGGCCAGTCCGGTGGCACAGCAGTTAAGTTCGCATGCTCTGCTTCTCTGCGGCCCGGGGTTCACCGGTTCAGATCTGGGGTGCAGACATGGCACTTCTTGGCAAAAGCCATGCTGTGGTAGGCGTCCCACATATAAAGTAGAGGAAGATGGACACAGATGTTAGCTCAGGGCCAATCTTCCTCAGCAAAAAGAGGAGGATTGGCAGCAGATGTTAGCTCAGGGCTAATCTTCCTCAAAAACATAAATAAATAAATTAAATTAAATTAAACTGGAATTATCAAAATATGACCATTAAAATATTATTTTGTACATTTTTCTAACATTTTGCACTACAGAATACTTTTTTATTAGTGTTATATTATACAAATGATTTGATACTTACTTCTATTTGAAATGAGTCCCAAGAAAGCAAGATTTTTTGTCTTTTAGATCAATTTTTGTCTCCTGTGCCTAGAAAAATAGAAGCTCAATAGTTAGTTATTGAGTAAACTTGTTTTTGAGTGAATGTCAGTTAATCTTCATTTTAAAGTATTCTTTGCTGTTTTTCTCAGTTCCTCTTATTCTTTTGAACTAATTTACTGTTCTTTTCTTCCTTTATTCTTTACTCCAGTGGAGTTGCACTGAGTCAGCATCTTTCCCAAAACGTTCTCATTGTATGTTTGCTTTTAAGTAGATCTCTTATTTCTCAGCAAATTTTATAAGTCTCATTTTGTGTTGGCAGGGCTTTTCAGTTCATAGCAACTTATCATTTGTTTGTTCCTTTTATCCTCATTTCCACGTCCCACTCCTTACTGACAGCAACCATTCTTAGGTATTTAATCTATATCATTTTTTGGTAGGTATCCTTGTAAAATTTGTAATATTGTTGTGTATGTATAAATAAATGGTGTTTTTTTTTCGTTCAGTTACACGTGCTAAAGACCCCTCCATCTTGGTATATATCCTCTCCACTCCTTGAGACAGTTGAATTGTCCTGCATGGGATTCTTTCACCACTTCAACTTTTCTCCCCCTCCCTCTCCCGGGTATAGACACAAATATTACAATCAAATTATCACCTCCACAAATAATGTCACATTTAACATTCTTAGGCATTCTACACATTTTGTGTATATTTTATTTTATATTTTATATATTTTGCTATCATGATTAAACGCCTTCTTAATAGATTTCCTCTCAGTTCCCTTCTACATCTGAGGTTAATGTACTATTATTATACTCTGTTAAAGCATGCTTTGATGACCCACTGGGATTCAGTGATATGACTTAATATGCCTTAATATTTATCAGGGGTTCCATTATTCAGATAAATTCTCCTTACTAAATCCAATAATCAATAGCAATTACTCTTCAATGACATGGAATACAACCGGGAACATGCGTCCCTCTTCTAAAATGGAAAATAACCAACAGATAAAACTATGATAGAGTCTTTAGGAGAAAGAATTGGATCACACCTATAAAAGCTAATTTAAAGTTTTGGAGAATTTCAGTTATGGCTATATATAGTGACAAACTCATATCCACTTTGAGACAAGCCCCTGAACTTTGTTGTGTCCCACGGTCTGTGTAGAAGAGAAAATAATATCTACCAGGGCAAAGATAATTTAAATATCAAGTTATTCATATTTATTGAAGAGTTTTCAAACTTTTTTTGAAATCCCAATTAAAAATAGTGAAATATTGAATTACTACTGGTTTCTTTAATACCATAAGAACTATTATATAAAAAGAAGTTACTTTAACACCTCCACCAATAAAAATTTTGACCAGGAGTAAAATCTTACACGGGAGTGGGGGTGTGAGTGTTAGTGGCTTGACATGGGAACAAATTTCTCTTTGTTTCACTACTATATCAAAATAATTATTTGTACCCTATCTGGGATAGCTGGGCTGAAATGGCTCCTGGGATTCATTCCTAGTCAGGTTCACAGGCACAGGCCTACGGATAATCCAGCAACAGATTGCATTCCCACACAGCCTTATCTTTAATACCCTGCTATCCATACTGTGCACCAGTGATACCAAAGCAGAAAAACATGTTTGGTTAAACAATACTATTCATTTAGGTGAAAAAATGAGAGGAACAGGAGATGTTATGTAGAAGTAAGACTAAACTCAGGAGAGAAAGGGCACATTCCATTGAATTTGTTCACTTAGATACTTAGAAAGCCAAATAATAATTCAACCACAAAGATTTTTAAAATGCATTTATTCATAAGCCATATAAAATGACAACTAATCACTTCTCATTTTTATTTTGAAAACAGGATTTTGTTTACAACACAGAAAGCAACTAGCATTAGTACATGTACAAACTACAATGAGCGAGTTCACTGGGATTTCTAAAACAGAGAGAAAACTCTTTATACGCAGGATATTCTCTAGAGTTAACTAAAGGAGAGAGCGGGGGGCAAGGGGCAGCGAGTAGAGCAAGGACGGGAGAAGCAAAAACCAAGAGGTTAAGTGTTCTCTGAACTAGCAATAAGCCCTGACTTCTGACAAAGCCATAATAAAAATGACTGGTTTGCATTACAGTGTTACTAATAACTGAACCATTATTATCAGGTGTTTCCAAAAAGGATGTTAGTTTAAATGCTATGTTTTTGTTTTTCCTTTGATCAAAATTACTAAATGCTTACATTTGAAAATGTTATTAAAATATACTAGTTAGCTTAATTATCTGCATTATACCTCATTTAGGCAAATATTAAATTTGTTTTTATTAACTGTATGAGTACATACAAGGTAGGGGGAAAAAAAGCTGGTTTCAATAAAACCTGGTTGGAGTAATACAAGAAGTAGATAATCCACACAAAAATGATGGAGAATTCTTTGCATGTGATGAAGCCAGAGAACTTTCTAAACTGTAAAATGCACTATAATCCAAAAGGCAAATCTAGCCTTTAGAGTGATTTATTTTTTCCAGGCTCAGTAATAGTACATGTCAGAAAAACTGATTATACTATGACTGGGCCTACGGAATGACTGGGTTATTGGCCAGACTTGGTGGCTGGCTTCTTGAAGCAGCATAAGGGATGACTACAGAAGAAATATGTATTGAACGTGATGAATTTACTATGACATTTCTTGATATTAATAGATGATTTGAGTGAAGTGATGGAAAGTGACAGTCCTGCCAATATAATATACAACGTCTGCTTTTATGATAAAAACAATGAACAAGCAGTTATACATAAAACCAAGTTAAAAATCATTTAAAAATACTAAAATTTATTTAATAACCACTTTTTAAATGTTTATATGCTTTAAAAATTGTAACTTTTTAAAATCTTGTAAAATCTCCATGAGGGAGGTACTATTGTCATCCCAATTAGGAAACTGAGACCAGAGAGTATAAAGTGCAAAAAGTCATACAACTGGTAAACAGCAGAGCTAGAATTGAATCCAGGTGGTTTAATGCTGGTATCCATGATTTTAAACCATCACACTGTGAATTGAGTTGAGAATAGTTATCTAGATATGTCAAGGAAGTGAAGAGACAAGAGCCTCTGTCTTCTAGCTAGAGCAAGATTTCACAAAATAAAGCAAACAGATCTACATAACCAAAAATCTATTTACTTATGCACACAGAGGGGGAAAAATGAGCTAGAGATTTCCCTTTTTCGTGATTCACGAAAACTCTTAACTCGTTTACTTTTCTCTCTTCATCACAACGCATTTTGCAATCATCCCTTGCATTACCTCACCAGTGAAGTTTCCATTTAACTCTTAGGTTGGATGTTTTAGCTTTGGGGAAGCAAGTTTCCAGTCGTGGAAGAGCCTGAGATCTTTCAGAATTTCTTTTTTGATAGCATATTCTAAGCTATCATAAATGAAAGAATTTCTGCTTTCTGAATTTTCTCTGTCAAGCACATCTTTATTCTGTGAGGAGCTGGTCTCAAACTGACTTTTTAAAGTTGAAGACCATTGTTCCCAGTCATTCTTGGCTGCAGCTTTCCATTGGCAGTTGGTACCTTATTGTAATCAGTCTCAGAATGATAATTTTGACCAAAGAGTGAGAGTATGGTCTAGTGGTTATAAGCACAGAAGTTGGTGCCAGAATGCCTTGGGTTTGTCAGTTCCCAGTTCTTGCTCACTGAAAAGTTTAATCTCTCTGTTGCTGAGCTTCCTTATACAAAAAATGAAGATACTAATAACACCAATTTCATTGAATTGTTTTGAAGGTTAAATGTTTTTTAAAAGCAAAACTCTTAAAAACTCACCTGACACAAATGTGTTTAATAAACGTTTGCTAAAATTAAGAATAAAATGTGCTAGTATGTAAGATTTATGAGAGAAATTTTATAATTAAAAAAGTGTTAATTAACTGTGAGTGTGCTCCATTGAACAATTAATCTGCTTACTTCTATTTCACTTTACTTAATTGTCTGTTGATCTTTTTAAATGTCTCCATGCTGTTTTGCCTTATAGTAAATGTTTTCTGTTTAATAATAATAAATTAGTTTGCAAATGATTAAAGAGACTTTAAACAAAGAAAGGTTTTAATCTTAAATTTTAAAGGTACTGTTTCAAACAGTAGTAGGCACAAGATAAAATTTTAAATAATTTAAAATATAGTTAAAATTAACCATAAAAGGTGTGATAAGATCATTTAATAGCTGTTAATCTAAATAAATATGCTTTTAATCATCAAGTGCCATTTAATTAACCTGCAATAACTGGCTTATTAAATTTAAATTAAATCATTATATGAGACACTATTTAAATTGTACAGGGATGTTATACTTTTTCTACTGCTTTATACTTATTTAGGGTGTTTCAGATTTACTGAAATGAAGGTTAAGAAACTTCTTTTAATTCAAACTTCTCATGTATCCTTGCTGGAAATTCTATAATTTACTCCTTAAGATTTAAGTACTCTTCTTACGAAGTGGTCATTTAGAAGTTTAAAACAATGCTAAAACTATGAAAAAATAAAGAAGACAAGCCTAGAAATTACGTGGTTAATTGTTCAAACTTACTGGCCCCAAATATATATCATATGTCTTTATATAGAAATATAGATATAAAAATAAATAACCTTCGAGTTACAATCCAATACTATTGCTTAAATTGTTATAGTGCTTTAGTTTCTTCTTTTGTTTTCCATGCCTAGCTCTATAACCAACAACTTATTCAAGGAGCTATGGTTTCATTTTTTGGAGAATGATATTTGTATCATTAAATCAAGATCTTAGTGCTGGGTATGCTTATTGCTACTGGGGTGTCACTGGTTCTAGAATTTTTTAATGAACAGAGCTAGGTGACATATGAATGTATACTAAGCCATGCGTACCCATATATCTATATTTATTTATCTATATATCTATATATTATTTAAGAAAATACATGTGAGTTTATACTATAACCAGAGACTCCAACCTGAAATGACAGGATTTGTTCTGGCATTCTCCTTTTGGTTGTTTATTTTTGAAAAAAATTCTCAAACAGTAAAAAGCTTTGCTCCATGATGTACTTTTTAATACCAAGAACTATTTTTGGCATGTTAAGTAAGTTGCCTACACTATGTTATCAAATTTACCTGGATATAATTCTGTAGATCATTGCCTTAGAATGTCCTTAAGAGTATCACTTCCCAACATTTGATTTCTTTATTTTGCCTAATGCCTCAGATTACTGGAATACATTCGAATAGCTATTTTTTTTAAAGTATATGTGGTATACCTCATGAGCTTTTGCTTGTAAATAAATTGCTACATAAATAATTCTTTTCTTTCTTTCTTTTTTTTTTTTTTTGAGGAAGATTAGCCCTGAGCTAACGACTGCCAGTCCTCCTCTTTTTGCCAAGGAAGACTGCCCCTGAGCTAACATCCATGCCCATCTTCCTCTACTTTATATGTGGGACGCCTACCACAGCATGGCGTGCCAAGCGGTGCCATGTCCACACCGGGATCCAAACTGGTGAACCCCGGGCCGCCGAGAAGCGGAACGTGCGCACTTAACCACTGCACCACCAGGCCAGCCCCATAAATAATTCTTAAGTAGTAATCTTTCCCCTTCAAAGTTAGACAATGATATACAGAATTACAGCCCTTGTTGTAATAAAATAAAAGACTATATGTAAGTTAATATAAAATTTAATTAACTTATAAGAAATTAAATTTCCTTTCTGGATATGTGTGGAATTTTTTTCTTTATCCTTCAAAATCACGAGTAAATATTTAAGCATTATACTTTTCCATTATTTTTGCTTGGTAATCCACTAACCATTTTGTTCTAAATATTCAAACATATCTTCTACTCCAAAAAATTATATTATTTCCGTGATTTTTTTCTCTATTCTTTTCCTGTACAATTTTTGATATGTCTAATCATCTGGAATTTTTAATAATCTTATTCTGAAATAGTTTTATCCCCATGTTTGCCTGATCTAATTACAAAGAAATGACCCCTTGAGTAATTTCAATATCACAATTTATAAATCCAAAATTTTATAATTTCTCTTTTTATAATATGGGGAAACATATACTCTGCTTCATCAGCAGGGTTTGCATCTTTTGAAGTCAATAACTTTTCAAATACCTGTTTTTTGCCTTAATTCATTCAGAGAAAGATCATATGCTTTCCCAGTATTAAGTATTAAGGAGAATACTTCTAGTTTCAAGTTATGCATATAAAGAGCTTCGGAGTTGCTATTCTGTCCTAACAACAAGTATAAAGCTAAACAGATTGATAAATCAACACCTCCTCTTGGATCCAAAATAGAGGAGAGGACGCAGGGAAAAGGGCTGCCCCCAAGATTGTAGGGCCAGACACGCAAATCCAGGGACTTGCAGATTAGCAGAGCAGAGATTCTCAAGCAGAAATTGCCATAAGACCCAGTGTCAAAGTAGGAAAACCTGAGCTGTAATTGAGGAATCGTTACAGACTCAGTGTGGATAATTGTGGGTGTTGAAAACACCAGGAGAACCCAGACATAGGGGAGAACACCGATGTATTTTGAGATTTACTTCCAAGAGCTTGATCAGATTACAACCATACCCAAAGGCAAAAGACATATTTGAAGACACAGAGTAGGCATCAGAACGTGACATGGCAGAGACGTTGGAATTATCAGACAGGGCATTTAAAACAAATCTGTTTAATATGCTAAAGGCTTTAGTGGATAAAATAGACAGCATGCAAGAACAAATTGGCAATGTAAGCAGAGAGATAAAAATCCTTAGAAAGAACTGAAAGGAAATGCTAGAGATTACAAAAGCACCCTAACAGAAATGAAGAATGTATTTGATGGACTCGTTAATAGACTGGACCCAGCTGAGCAAAGCATCTCTGAGCTAGAGGATATATCAGCAGAATCTTCCAAAATCATAAAGCAAAGAGAACAAAGGCTGAGAAATACAGAACAGAATAACCAAGAATTATGGGACGACAAAAGGTTTACCATATTGCATAATAGGAATACTAGAAAGAGAAGAAAGAGAGAACAAACCAGAAGAAATATTTGAAACAATAATGACTGAGAATTTCCCAAAATTAATGTCAAACACCGAAACACAGACTCAGGAAGCTCAGGATAAAGGCCAAAAACTATACCTTAGCATATCATTTTCAAAGTACAGACAACCCAAGATAAAGAGAAAATCCTGAAAGAGGCCAGAGGGAAAGAAGCATCTGATCTCTAAAGGAACAAGGATAAGGATTACATCCAACTTCTTCTCAGAAACCATGTAAGCAAGAAAAGAGTAGAACAAAATAAAGTGTTGAGAGAGAGAGAAAAAAAACAAACCTAGAATTTTGTACCCTGTGAAACTATCATCCAAAAGTGAGGGAGAAATAAAGACCTTCTCAGACAAACAAAAATTGAAGGAATCCGTTGTCAGTATACCTGCCTTACAAGAAATGTTAAAAGAAGTTTTAGAGAGAAGAAACTTAATATTAAGTTAGAAACTTGATCTACCTAAATTAAGAAAGAGCATTGAAGAAGGAATGAGTGAAGGTAAAATAGAAATGTTTTCCTTATTGTTACTTGATCTAACAGATGACAATTTGTTCAAAATAATAATACCAACAATATATTTGATTATGTATGTATGTGCAAATATATTACATTTGGGTCCTTATGTGTGCTTATATATAAGTGAAATGAATGACAGCAATGATGCAAGGGATGGGATAGAGGAAATATGATTATTTTGTTACTATAAGATACACTATTTGTGAACTGGTATAGTGTTATTTGAAAGTGGACCTGGATTAGTTATAAATGTAAATTAAAAACTCCAGGGTAACTGATTAAAAAAAGTAAATATATATATCTGACATGCTTAAAAAAGGAGAGAAAATGAAATCATGTAAAATGCTCAAGGCAAATGAAAATGAAAACAATGATGAGAAACAACTACACACCTATTAGAATGACCAAAGTCTGAAATATTGACAATGCCAAAAGCTGGCAAAGATATGGAGCAACAAGAATTCTCATTCATTGCTGGTGGGAACGCAAATGGTGCAGCTGCATTGGAGGACTGTTTGGAGGTTTCCTTCGAAACTAAGCATACTCTTATCACATGATCCAGTAATGGCACTCCTCGGTATTTAGCAAAGAAGTTGAAAACACATCTACACGACATCCTGCACACAGATGTTTGTAGCAGATTTATTCACTATTGCCAAAACTTGGAAGCTAGCATGATGTCCTTCAGTAGGTGAATGGACAAACAAATGCAGTACATCTAGACAATGGAATATTATTCGTGCTAAAAAGAAATAAACTCTCAAGCCATGAAAAGACACATAAAGGAACTTTAAATTCATATTACCAAGTGAAAAAGGCCAATTGAAAAAGGCTACCTGCCGTATGATTTGAACTATATAACATTCTGGAAAGGCAAAACTACAGAGACAGTAAAAAGATTAGTGTTGGCCAGGGATTCGGAGAGGGAGAGATATAGGTGGAGCACAGTGTATTTTTACGGCAGTGAAAATGCTGTGTAGGATCCCATTATGATGGATATATGTCATTATTTGTCCAAACCCCCAGAATGTACAACACCAAGAGGGAACTGCGATGTAAACTACGGACCTTAAGTGATTACAATGTGTCAACATAGGTTCATCAGTTGAAACAAATGCACCACTTTGGTAGGCGTGTTGATAATGAGGGAGGTACTACGTGTGGCAGCAGGGAATATAGGCAATTTTCCCCTCAATTTTGTTGTGAACCTAAAACTGCTCTAAAAAAAAATAATGTATTAATAAGACAAAATAGAACTAATAAAAAAAAACTGCAGCTGACCAAAGTAAAAAAGTATTAGGAATTTTTTTAACCCCTCTTTCCCAGTATGGGTCATTTCTGGAACGCTTCCAAACTCATTCTAAAAGAAAGAAAATTTTTATTTTAACATTTCAAAGAAAAATATATTTATAGTGCTATAGTGCCTTAATGGGAAGGACCACTGTGTCTGAAAGGCAGGAATTCAGGAATCTTCTCTTTCCTTTGATCATTCTGACTCAGTCATAAGCAAGTCACAGCCTGTTGGGTCAGGTGGGCCAACTTATTCTTGTTTTCCAATTCATATGGCTAGAATAGTGACAGAATTAAAGGTCCCTACGTGTGTCTAACCATTCCTCTCTTCTCTCTGTCTTAGTGTGTGATTTGGGGTGATAAGTAGAAGTGCTGCTACATAGAGCCCAAGCGTTCGCTTCAGTTTATATTATCTGCTAGTCATAAATTATAAAATATCAGGCACGGGTTTAGATATTAATGAAATTCTAGCTATTTTTACTTTTCCTCTTTTGTGTCTATAATCCTTGAGAACAGTGTGGTAAATCAGGATTTGCTTTTTTGTGAAACTTTATTCCTAATACCAGCACGAATCTTACCATCAATCTTCTATCAATGAGCTCTGGAAAAGAATGTATATACATTGGAATCTAAAAGTGAAACAGAGAGAGAAAATTTTGAACTTACTGAAATTGTCTATCAGCATTATATCATTAAAAAAAGCTTAATAAATCTCCCATAAATGTTTAATTTTGAGAGGCTTCCTGGGGCTTCTGTCAAGATGAATTAACCACAATATCTAACCCCAGACAACTGACCAATATGCTTGCTAGGTAGGGTTATTTAATTATGGCCAACTAAACCGTTGATAATGTCTACTAGAGACAACAAATTAATATTTCTTAAAATTAATAATCAGTAGTATTGAAATTATCTGGAAAAAATATTTTAATAAATATTGGTATGTAAAAATACGACCATATATTTTGCATATAACATAATATTTACCTCCTATGCTTTATAGAAAGAGGAATGTTTTCAACTACTCTTAAGTAGAAATTAATATTTAAGCTACAGTTTGTTTGGAAAGGGAAGTCAAAATATGCTATATAAGATATATTGGATCAGGAGTCATTGTGTGCCTACTACATGCACATACTTTATTTTCTATAGGATGTATTCTAAACACTTCCAAAACACTGGTGTTTTATGGAATTTAGCAATAGGCAGGAAAAAGATGAAAATTAAAAGAAATGTGAATTAATTACCTCTCACAGAAATGCATATATATTGGCTATCTGGTGGGATTTCTAGAAATAATTTGTTTTCCATAGGCTCTGAATTTCTATTAACATTCTTTAACAGTAATTCAAGTTTAACCCTGCCTTGACTGGACTTTTGAAGGACAGACCAATAAAAATATCCGGAATGGAGGAATCCGCTCCATGATTTGATGCAACATTAAAGACTAACCATTTTGACAAGACCAAAGTGACCTGGGAATGTAACCGACTCAAGACCCAGTCTTCATCACAGCAGAGACTTCATTGGTTGTACTCTAGTTTGGTTTGCATCACTAACCTAGTTGGTTTAAAAATCACATGAGAAATGTGCACATCCATTCAAAACTGACACAATTCAAACTTAAAGTTTCGAAAAATAATCCAAACCTTTTCTATAAAGAATATTACTTAAATAGTGGAAGAAGACCTTGATGGATCAGAAGATCAAGTCTGAATGCAGACTTTGCTATTTTCTTGAACTTGAGAATTTTGACAAGTCTCCTACTGGTTCAAAAGAATATTAACATTTTCAACAAGGTTTTGTCAATATGGAAAATACAATGTATATAAAAATCACAGGAAATTCCATCAATATATGTGCATATTAAACATGAGGCTTTAATTTTCTACAGAAAAAAGGTCAAAGATTAAAAGAGTTTTATTTAATATAAATGCCTGGTTAAGATCTAAATAGCAAAGAAACATCTAACCATGAACTCCTCTTCCAACAGCAACACAAGTAACATTACGACGCTCCACTGCTCTGAGCTAGAAAATATGTGAGAGACTCAATTACCGCCTCATCTAAGTCGTGAAATATATATTTAGTAACTAATATCTCTTTGTTTTTTCTTTATCCTTATCACCATATCCTACATGGCCAGGTGCTTACCTTAGATTTACCGAACTTGGAACTCACTCAGGATGGAAAAGCAGTAAACATTCTTTGAAAATACTGTAAGGCAAATGAAAAGCCTGCAGCCAACTGGGACAAAAGATTACAGTTGAAGAAAACAAGTCGATTGTTCTTTTGTCTTAACGCAGCAGTTTAAGGCATCTGTTTATAGTATGTACGTATATATATTATTATTATTTTTTTTTTAGTGAGGAATATTGGCCCTGAGCTAACATCTGTTGCAAATCTTCCTCTTTTTGCTTGAGGGAGATTGTCGCTGAGCTAAATCTTTGTCAATTTTCCTCTATTTTGTATGTGCGACACCACCACAGCATGGCTTGGTGAGCAGTGTGCAGGTCCACATCCAGGATCCGAACCCACGAACCCTGGACTGTGGAAGCAGAGCACATAAACTTAAGCACTATGCCACTAGGCCAGCCCCTGTTTATAGTATTTTTTTAGATAATCTTTGTATTTTGAGGTAATTATAGGTTGGCATGCAGTTGTAAGAGATAGTACTGAGAAATTCTATGTACACTTTATCCAGTTTCCCACAATAGTAATATATTGCAAAACTATAGTATGAGATAACAACTAGGATTGTGACACTGTTGCAGTCAAAATGCAGAACATTTCCTTCACCACAGCATTCCTCATGTTGCCATTTTGTGGTGACAGACACCTCCCTCCTGTCCCCATCCACTGGTATCCCCTGGTAACCAAAAATCTCTTCTCCATTTCTATAATTTTTTCAGGTTAAGAATATTATCAAAAAGGAGTCATATAGTCATACAATATGTAAACTTTTGAGATTAGCTTTTTCACTTAGCATAATTCCCGGAGATTCACCCAGATCCATCAGGAGTTTACTCCTTTTTATTACTGGGTAGTAGTCCATGGTATGGATGAACTATAGTTTGTTTAACTACTGAGCCATTTAAAAACATATGAATTATTTCCAGTTTTTGGCCATTAGGAATAAAAATGTTATAAACATTTGTGTACAGGCTTTTGCGTGGACATAAGTTTTCACTTTTCTGGGATAAAAACTGGGTTATATAACAGTTGCACTGTTAGTTTTGTAAGTAGCTCTCAAACTGTTTCCTAGAATGACTGTAGCATTTTACATTCCCCACAGCAATGTATCATTGATCCAGCCTCTTGGTACCCTCATCAGAAATTCTTTTCAGCCATTCTGATAGGCGTGCAGCAATATTTCATGGTGGTTTTAATTTGCATTTCCCTAGTGTCTAGTGATGTTGAACATCTTTTCCTTTACCTTAAGGCTTCCTCTCTGACCTATGGATTATTTACAGGTGTGTTACTTATTGTACAAGTGTCTGTGTATTTTTTTGTTTTCTTTCTCTTAGTTTGATTTCATTATGGTCAGAAAACATACTCTCTATGATTTTAAATTTGCTGTGGTTTCTTTTATGAACCAGGATGTGGTCTATCTTGTTATATGTATGTTTGTGCTTGAACAGAGTGTGTATTCTGCTGTTGTTAAGTGTAGTGTTCTATAAATTTTGATTAGATCCTGTTGTATGATGATCTTGCTGAGTTCTTCTATGTCTTTGCTGATTTCCTGTGTAATTGGCTATCAATTGTTGAAAGAAGTGTGTTGAAATCTCTAATTTGTGGATTTTTTAATTAATCTCTTCAATTTTTTTTGCTTCATGTATTTCTCAGCTATGTAGTTTTGTGCATAAACATATAGGATTACTATATGCTGTTCATGAAATTACTGTTGTATCATAATATATTATCTCTTTCTGTGTCTGGTAATTTTATTTGCTCTGAAGTCTATCTCATGTGATAGTAGTATAGCCACTTCAACATTGATTTAACTAATGTTCACATAATCTATCTTTTTATATCCTTTTACTTTCAACCTGCCTGTATCATTGTATTTGAAGTGAGTTTCTTATGGAAAACACAGAGTTATGTC
Source organism: Equus asinus (assembly GCF_041296235.1). Lineage (NCBI taxonomy): Eukaryota > Metazoa > Chordata > Mammalia > Perissodactyla > Equidae > Equus > Equus asinus. The sequence goes on along the minus strand of NC_091800.1, from coordinate 37,700,989 downwards.
TTGTTTTTTAGGCCATGCTGCCAGCTTCTTCACCTTTAAGTTTGAGATAAAGCAAAAGGAAACTTCAAGAAGCTTACCAACATGCCATACCTTGTGTCCCAAGGACCTAGGCCAGTGTGCTTACATGTCTCCAACTTTCAGCGTCTTCTTTGTTTGTATCACAAATAACGTCCAGAGTTTTTAATTCTACTTAACTGGTGGAGTAGGGAACGACATGTCTATTCCATCCTCCCAGTAGCAGAAAAATATATTGATTTATAAAAGACAAAACTTTTTATTGTGACAACAGTGAATGGAGAAAAAACCTATTTTTTTATCTCACTGTTCTAAAATAATTTTTCCACACACATCACACTTTTACAGTACGTGATATAAAGTTAGAATTCAGAGAAGAAAGAGAAGATGACCGAATAGGATGTTTGTTGCTGGGGATATGAGATTAAGCAATATTCAAACATCCAAGCCCTCTGGAGCACACATAGAGGAGGTCATCTATAGAATGTCCTTCTATCGAGTAGGAGGCATGGGACTCTAAATAACAGGAAACTGAAAACAACTGTGATTTTAATCATATGGCAAGCGATTGTCAGTAGCAAGAAGTCAAAGGTAAGCAGTCTTGAGGTTGGTTTTTTTTTTTTTGATGCTCAACGACATCATCAAGGACCCAGAATTTCCTGACTTTCTGCTCTGAATTCCTGGTGTGTCCTCTTTCATCTGCATGACTGCAAACTGACTGCTTTGGCCAAATCATCATGTTCAAGCACACGATGTTCAAAGGCAGGAAATAAAAGCAAAGGTTGTGAGATAAGCTTATTCCTCTCACGTGCCTCTCTCCTTCTGCTGGGGACAAAAGTCTTGAACAAAACATCCCTAAGCCAACATTACATGATATCTAATTAGCCAGGACTGAATTGAATTCCAGCTGCAAAGGAAGCTCAGGAAAAATAATGTATCTGAGAGAAACATGGGAGAATGCGTTTGAAAAGGCCAATAATCTCCACTTGCAACACTTGGTATCATGCTCTGACAGAGTGCTAACTATGACATATTAAAATTCCCGTTTTACAGAGCCTTTAGGCTCATTTATTTATTAATATTTCTAGGTGACTGCAAAGTAATATGATTCAAGTATTACCAAAGCATTATAATAACCATTTTTTATATTTATGTCCACACTAATGTTAATACATGGACACCAACTTTAAAATCATGTCTCGTAATCAGGATTTCCAAAATGTATGCTGTAAAATCCTAGTCCCATAATAACTACAAAGAAAATAATTTTCTGAGCTCGAGTAAATTTGATAAATCCTTCAGACTCTACTGGTCCTTGGAGATTCATTGAACATATATTAAAGACTCTGAGAAGTTCTAAAATTAAAAATATATATATTTAAACTTGTTTAGCTCAGTATTTTCTAAATATGTAACACTTTTCCCACAATTAAATCTATTCATAACGTGTAGAAAGTTTATTCCAAAGAATATATCTTGAAAAACATGTCTCTACCATGAATAAACTGTTTGAGGAATTCAAAGCTAGTCTGGCAGAATTTACCTAATCTCCTCCTCTTTAATGTTCAAAATAACTTGAATTCCTAGAATACCCTTTATTTGTATCAGTAATAGTGATTCCAGACATTGCTGTTACAAAACTCTTTCTTTTACATTCTCTTATTTGATTACAACAACATTAGGATTTAAGTTTTCTTATCATTGCCAATTTATAGATGCAGAAAATCAGTGAGACCAAATAATTCATTTGCTTACATTCAGCTCAGTGATGGAGTTGCAAATAGGGCTTTTTTCTCTACAACTATTTTTCCATTTTTTCTCTACAACTATATTTTCTCTACAACTTACTACTAGCTATTGAGCACATTATTTAACATCTTTGAGCCAAGGTTTTCTCAGCTATAAATGAAGGATGGTGATGAGGTTTCAAATGGCTAGCGCTGAGTAACCATTTAATGCAGGTATGGCAGAGATTATCATTATTATTACTATTACTATACTATTACTATTACCATATTCATGAGTGCACTGCAACTATAGCTGAAACAGAGTAAAAATCATTTGGTTCAGTGGAAAGATTTGATTTTCTATTTTTATGTTCCAAAGAATACCTGGCTCCTTCATAATCTGTATGGACAATAACAAGGTCCACAGAAGTTTCCAGAGATGGCGTCATCCCTTTTGGTTTGACACATTGCCTTTTCATATTCTTTTCCCTCAGCCTAGAATTCCATTTCATTACTCATCCACATAAACAGCTGGTACTTGTCCTTCACGATACAGCTGAAATGCCACTTCTGTTGTGAAATTTTAATTTTATTTTCCAGTGATGAGTTAGTTGCTTTCCTCTCTGAGTTCTCACCCATATTTTAGTATGAATATTGTATTGTACTGTTCTATTTACTTCACTGCTCCCTCCCTATTGCAAACTTCTTGAAAGCGTAGGCTGTGGTTTATTCATGCGTGTATTTCTACTCTCTGGCAACACACTGGGCACATGACACACTTGTTACATGACATGTACTATTTTGTCTACCATAAGATACTCAACAAAAACATGCACAAAATATTTCTATGTTTTTTTCAAATACACAATTTCAGCGTATTTTGTTTAAAAGGGACATAATAAACAGTGACTCCAAGTATTCATCACTAACTGAAAAACAGTAACTTCTGCTCTTAGACTATATCAGGTTATTTATAAAAACAATTGAAAATTATTCATGTGCCTTAAACAAGGGGCACACTGATAGAATACCTGTACAGATACTTCTATAGTTGGCAACTATGATATTGAAAGTGGATTTGGGGGGGTTTGGGGAGGTTATATGTGGACATTTTTATTCTCTTCAGTTTCCCATGAAAATAATCTCATTGCCACCTCATCCATTTCGTCAAATTGATGTGGACTTTTTCACAGTCAAGTACAGATTAATTTTAGAATAGTGAGCCAGATAATTATTTTCAGTTCTTTATAGCGAAAGCTTATGTTTCCTTTTGTTTCAGAAATACTTTGGTAAAGTGCAATCTCTTTTTGTCCTTTAAAGGCTGTCTGAAATCTTGTAAGAGTTACCAGGTAACACTGCATATATTTCTAAAAATGCACTTGCTAGAGGGATTCCGGCTTCCCGAGATATCTTTACAGATTCAGTACATAGTATCCAAAATATAGAACACTTTTTGAACACATCCAGAAAGTTGTGGCGATTCTGGATCGCAGTTGTCTTCAAGCTAGACGTGGAGAATTTGCAAAAGTTTCAAATTGAGCTTGATGCATAAATGTTTGAAGGCTTGTTCATGTTATGTCCTCTCACTTGGACCTGGAAAGAAACTACTTTTAAAACGGGCTATGTATTCGAGTATGATCTGTATATTAGTATCAATGTTACAATGAGCCTATTGTTTTTGAATATGGAGATACTCATCTGTAATTCCTTTCTGTGAGATCCAGGATCTTGCTGTTATTCCAAGCCCGTTAATAGGTCAAGGTGCAAATAAGATACAACCTAAAAATATTCTATTCCACAGCTTGAATAGAGATTGTGTGTATTGGAAAAATATCTTTCCCAGAAGCAGTAGGAAAAATTGTGCATCTACTCAAATCTTAATCTCCCCAAAGAGATTAGAAGGGAATGTCTCAGTCCTGGTAGAAAAGAAAAGAGACTAAAAGAGAGAGGGCTGTTTCCATCTTTTAAACCTGCTTAGAGGCAATAAAACCTCACAGAAATCTGTGAGATAATCAGAGCAAAGGAACCCTTGACTCCTTGGCTATAAGGTACATCTACTCACTCTCACAAAGATCCTGGTATCCCAAGGGTGCCAGAGAAAAATGGAGAGCTCCTGGACAGCAAATATTATAACTAAGAAAGTGAAAGGTATCTCTGGACATGTCCATGCCCAGATGATTTAGGACTAGGAGTTTTTTTTTACTAAGTCCTTTGAAACAATTTAGTGCCCTATAAAAAAGACACAAGCTTGATGGGGTGGAAAACCCTGAAAAAGTTTGAAATAATTTTCCCACCAACTCAATGAGATGGGAGCTTAAAAGAGAAATTAAACAAAATTACAGGTAACCAAAGTTGCATTTTTATATGCATATGTTGTGATGTTCTTTGAATTAGCACTAGATTAAGGTGCAGCCTCTCTTTCATGTGAACCCACCAAAGGCAGATTCCTTTCAAGGAGTATGGAAGGATTTTTTCTAGGTCTTGGGAGAATCACATTCACTTGCTCTATATTTTGGTACTCAAGAGGGTAAATCTAATTCCTTTGTGTTGACAGTGCAGTATGCATGTGTCATTTGTTCATTAGATTAGATTTTAAAGGGACACTTGTGGTACCATAGTGAAAAATGAGTTATGAATGACAGTTTTCAGTGTTCTCTGAAGTCTTTCTCAATGCCATCCTCAACCAACCAATAGCTAGTGATTGTCCCAGGCATCAGGTTGAAAGGGTTAAGCACAAGCACTTTAGATGAATTATCCAAGATATCATTTTGCAATGGTATAAACTGTCTTTTGATATAATTCATATAAGTTTGAGAAAGTGTAACCAAACTTAAATTGAATATTATTACCCACATCATCAACCACAAGATGTTATTCAGTCAATGGATTTCAAACTGAGAAATAATATTCCTATGATGTTTTCCAATCCTAGAGTCACTGTAAGGATGCTAGCTAGCTTAGTAACGATTATTTTGAAAAATATTAGAGTTGATGATATTAAGAGGCACTGGTTTAAAATGATATGATCACTGAGTAATAGAAGCTATTTGGCAACTGTAATGAACAGTAGACCTGGTGGCAGAGATCTAATTAGTAAATAGCCTCGGGAGATTGTACTCAGGTTCTAAGTGGTAAAAACGAATGAACAGTAGTATATGCTGTTTCTATTTATTATTCAAAAATTCACCTGCAGTCTAGTTTGTTCATCTTCTTAGAGGTTATCACTAAACTGAATGTTTTGGCTCAGATTCAATGTAATCATTAGAGGACTATTCAGGAATTTCTCATAGCAGGATATCTAAAAGCAAAAAGAAATTGTCAGAAAGCTTTCAGTAAAGATATGTTTGTAGAGTCAGGTAAAAGATCAAAATCTTGGCTTTCTGTATGTCTCGTAGAAGCACTAGAAAGTATTCCCATCAATAGAATTTCTATACATTTGAATCCGTAACTTAATATATGAAGGCTAGAGAATGATTGATTTAGACCCTTCAAATTGGAGAAGAGTATTTAAAGAATGGAAAACAGTTTTCTCAGGCATGGACTCTGGTTTGTCTCTGATTAAGCATGAAAGCTTATTATTGACAGAGAATGATAGTTTACAAGGAGAATGACCTGGAGAGTGAAGGTTTTAGCCATGTGACCATAGGAAAATTCTTATCAAATTAAAACATGCACAGAAAATTTAACTGTAAGTCCTAAGTGAATAACTTTCTAGGGTGGTTAGAGGCAAGAGATCTATAGGCCTCTAGGTTTAATGACTTTAAGAAATAATTTTTGAGGTTTAATGTACCTGTCCCCATAATACATATCTTATTTGAACCAACAGTTACAACTAAGCAATAAGAGAAGACTTCACATTTGTTGCATCAAGGTAATGTTGCATCAGTTCATGCCCATTTTGCTGGAATTTCCAAATCCTTCACAGGTCCTGCTGCTTGAACAATATGCTCTCCTTCACATGTAGCCAACTCCATTTGGCAGGCAATATCTCTGGCCATCTGCAATTGATGCATAGCTGGTTTTGTTAATCACTCCCAACGGCATTTACTACATTTTTTTTTTCATTTTCAATTAATTGGTCCCAGGTCATTTCATCTTGCTGGGAGCTGCATTTACAGGTAGCTAATACAACTAAGATGACTGACACAAGCTGTTGGATACCTGGGCAATGAGCACCTCCCCAGAATGAGCATGGACCATGAAAGAGCTTTGTGCTGAGCTAAAATGAGCTGCAAGCCAGTGACTGTGTCATGTATTATCCACAAAGTGCAGATAGAAGAAAACAAAAACTCACCTATCCTTAACACATTAAGACGTGTCCATATTCTAGAGCCTAGAAGACCTTCTTTCTTGTCAATAATCTAACAAAAATCAAATATGAGAGGAGACATGCATAGAAACATAATGGAGGAAAAAGAAATAGATTCGGTAGATATCAGTATCATCACACAGAATATTTATTTCTAGGTCAGTTTTGGTCTTTTGCTTTTGCTGTTTTAAAATTCACAGTGACATGATCCTTGAGGGGCCAATTCTGTTTGTTTCCTCATAAGCCTTGAGGACACTGTAATGTATCAACGATCCTGTGGATAAAAATACTGGGAAAGCAAGAAATGGCCAAAAAGATATGAAGATACAAGAAATAATACAAGATGAAAACTTCATGTTTTAATGTTACAAGGAAGTGTTCAGTTATAAAGAAAAGTCATGGACGTAATGGTTGACTGGCCGCAACAAGGCTTTATAGGTGTTTAGAAGTTACATAATGTAAAAATGTCTTTAAAATATACTGTTTAAATGGTATCCTCACAAGAATTCAGTGAGGTGGACAAGTCAATATTTCGTAAATTAAGAGACTGGAGTTTAAACAAAAGAAACGCTGTGTCGAGAACAACATGAGTGATTAACAGAAGACTGGAATGAGTCACCGGGCCGCACGTCCTGCACTTTCGCCCTTTCCTTTGGCACACAGACCGCACCATCTTTGCTGTAGGTATCTGCCAAAGGTTTCTGTCAACAGTGATAAATATCTAAGAATCCAGAATATTTCTAGCTGCTTTAGAACAAACTCTAAATTTTATCCTCCTTTGTGTCCATAATATTTATTCCACTTAATTCTCACAATAACCCTGTGAATTTCAGTGTTTTTTTTTTAATTTCCACTTATCACATGAGGAAAATTAGACTAGAAAAGTTCAGAGCATAAGTTTGTGCAGCCAGGAAGTAGCTGGGCTGGAATTCAAGCAAAAATCCCTCTTTTTTCAAAATCTGCAATAGTTCTTTTGCTTTTCTTTGTGGTACCTGTTATGAATAATTTATGAGTTGTTTTTAATAAGGTTAAAATGGTGACTACAGTTGATATGTTTTTGGCAATAATGTAACACCCGTTACAACCTGACATCAAATTATGTACCAGAATTAAACAAATCTCCAGCGGCAACACTATCTCGCCTTTGTAACTGTTTGAAAGAAAATCGTAAATGCAAAAACCTCAGGCAAAACTTTTATTCACTGAAATGAAAATTGAGATATATCTCAATTCTTTCCTCTTGTCCTTTCTAGTTTCCTTTGATCAAGATGGGAGCTGTTTGCCTGGTAGAATGTGCAACACTATGTTTAACATCAATGGCTTTGCAACAAATCTAGAATGAAATTAATTTCTTAATGTTTAGATCGTATGATCAGTCACAAGGGTTTAGAGAAAGCAATAAAAAGAATATATAATTTTCAAAGAAACAATTTAATACCTTTTTGGAATAAAAGAAAATGTGGCAAATTAAGAGATCAGGAGGTATTTTGACTGACCATCTTTTTACTATGGACTAAAATTATGCCATTCTATAACGCCAAATCAACTTTCTTAATCAAAAATGAAAACAAAAAAATATTCTTCATGGAGGAATAATAACGAATTATGGATTAATGAACACCTTTAACAGATATGGTAGAAGTTCATGTAGTCATTCATCAAATATTGTTTGAGTGCCTATTATGTGCCAGGCACTCTTCTAGCTGTTCAGGATACACAGTGAATGAAACACTGTAGTGCCCTTCCCGTGAGGAGCTTACGTTCTAAGTCCTGTGACAGTGCTATTCAGATGGGAGCTGAAGTCGGTACTTTATGCTGGCTAAGGTATTGCCGTTTCCTTTTTATGCATCTCACACCTCCACATTAGTACATTCTGCAAGAAATTCTGCGATAGAGAAACTGCATTCACAAATCTGTTTGCAAATAGATTCTAAATCCTTTCTTACTTTCCTCCTGGCGACCTTTCCAAAACAGCTCTTATTTGCAGAACTGTGTCAATTTATGTGTTCTAACCCTTATGTCAAAAATAACTTGGTTCTCTTGAGTGAAAAGGAAACCTCACCAGAAGTAACCTGCCTCTTTATCTTCATCAAGGGGGACTCTGAAACAACTTGAGATCTTTAACTGCCAGACGATCCTTGCACTAATTTCACGGGGTTTCTGCAATAACTATCTTTGGGTCTTCTCTTAAGAGCCCTATAATAGCCATAAATATTCCTCAGGAGAGCAGGATAGAATCTGAGAGGCCTGTAATAGCGATCATAAATGAATAATAAAATGTAGAAAGGACAAGCCACCATGAAAATGGCAAATGAATATGATGACGTGTGTACTGTACTTGAAGTAATTATTGGAGTGTTATATTTACAGAAATTTTCCACAGTTTTTTGTGGTGTCTGTGAAATTTAGCAAGGGCTGCACATACTGTAAAATTGGCAGTAAGGAAAGAGGTGGTTTAGCACAATAAAACTTAGAAAGCTTCTCTTCATGTAACTTTTAGAACTAAATCAAGTACAGCTATCTCACTACACTGACTTTTGAAATTTATTGGTCTTAACAACGAATTCTATGCTCTCTGAGCATCCAAATAAACTTTGCTTATGTGCATCAAAAAAGAAACAGTATGCCAAATAACACAGTTTTTGCACTATCATCAGAACTCATCAAATAACTGGTAAGGGACTTTAACAGCTAAGACGAAAATGTGATTTGTGCAGGTGTGGGGGATGAGGGATAGATGTATTTAAGAATTAAAGTTAAAAAATGAAGAATCATGGCATGACTCTCAATTTAAGAAGGAAGAAGGCAGAGAAGTGCATGCAACACTGTATTGTACTAAGAAAAGCAATTCCTGAAATCCCACTGGAAACAAAGAAGTAAGACATATGCTTTATGCAGAGGAAGCGTGTAATGTTTCCTAACGAAAGGTTGTTTATTCTGCCAGAAAAAAAAAAAAACATAAAAGAACAGCTATGAGAAAAAAAATTATGGAAGTCTTTGAGAGCAATCACTAAAGGAAAAAAGAATCCTTTTAAAACGCTGGAATGAAAGTCGTCTATCAATTCTTACTAACCTGCTGTATGCGATGCTCAAGTCTTAGGGGCCTTTTCTCTGGTTGTAAAGGTTTGCATGTGGGGAAGTCTCCTTTTCAAATGAGAGACTGATCATGAAGAAATCTGTGAGGAAACACCTGATCTGAAATTACCTCTCTTTGCTTCCCAGCATTCTTTCTATATTAATTCCAAAGAAGACCTTTAGGAAACACCTCTAGAAGATATGTGCCCTGTGGAAGAGTTCTTTAAGGCAGTTCTCTCCGTTACAGTCTTGAGATCCCCAAAACGATCTTTGAGATCCCAAAAACTGTCTTTGACTACATTCTAATTCTTTGCTTACCAAAGTCTCTAGCATCTGGCCTTCCTTTTCCAAGTCACTTGTTAGCCCATTATGTGGGCTCTTTTATATGGATTCTTGTAAGAATTGTCTTGATCCCAATCTACTCTGCCATAGAAACTAGAATAATATTCCCCATGTATAAATTTCACCAAGTAAAGTTGCTCCATTCAAATTCTTCCACAATCTCAACACAACCTATCTTTTTAGCCTTATAGACATTCCACACTAGTAAAAAATCATCTACTGCTGGGGCTGGCCCCGTGGCCGAGTGGTTAAGTTCGCGCGCTCTGTTGCAGGCGGCCCAGTGTTTCGTTGGTTCGTAATCCTGGGCGCGGACATGGCGCTGCTCATCAGACCACGCTGAGGCAGCGTCCCACATGCCACAACTAAAAGGACCCACAACAAAGAATATACAACTATGTACCGGGGGGCTTTGGGGAGAAAAAGGGGAAAAAATAAAATCTTTAAAAAAAAAAATCATCTACTGCTTGATGTGATCATAAGTTCGCCTATGCCTACTCTTTATTCCACATTTGTCTCACCTATCCAATAGCATAGGTCCAACTCACGTTCTCTGTCATCATTGAACCCTTGGTTGACTACAGCTACTGAAAGCAACTCCTGTGATGACCGAACCATTCATCAAACTTTACCTTTGTCTCACATTTCATACATTTGTGTATATCTTCTCTCCAAAAGTATATGGTTAATTTCAGAAATTTATTATCTTGTTAAAACACAGTATTTTGCACACAGTTGATCTGATTGGATAGTCTTTTTTAAAAAAAGGGCCCAAATACTTTTAATTTCTTTGAGGTAGGAAAAATATTGAAGACACCATAGTATAAATTGGATTGCCCCTTTTGGTTGATAATTAACTCTGAAGTCTAGTTATAATGGAAACAAATACTCAAATGGCTAATTTTTAAATTTGAAAACTTGATACAGACTTCTTTATTTAGTTTACTTATGCTGATGCATGTGATATTGCATAAAGAGTATGCATTTCCGGGGCTTCTCATTAATGAAACAAACCGCCTAGGCTCTTAAGAACACCATCTTCTCATTGACACAATAAACATAAAGTTTCCTGCCCAGTCTACTTCATAAGACTATTGAAAGAAACAAATGTAACAACAGGTGTCAAATTAATTTACAAAGTATATACGAATGTGAGATATTTTTATCTTCTGGTGTATGCCTTCAGATTCTTCAGCGTGCTCTGATGCTGCTGAATTGATGTGCCATTCAGCATTTTGTTATATAGTACTCTTAAAGGCACATTTCTAATTATTTTTTTCTTTTTAGCTTTCCTCTACCTATCAGCTTTTCAAGATGTATTGGATGCATCTAGAACTAAAACAATTACTGTTAAAGTATAATACGGCACTTGATCAAACAGAATGGTTTGGCAATCTTAATTGAATTCACTATATTCATATACTGTCCTATCTGCAGAAAGAGCAGATCCAAACTAGTGCGTTCCTTCTTTGAATGATCTCTTTTTACTACTCTATACCATGACCATAAAGTCTGAAAGAAAAGATAAAATATTTTATCATGTTGTGTAATAAAATATCAATAAACCTTTTATTATGCATTTACCTATGTTATCAGACTTTATTACCACCCTATATTTATGTCCTAATAGTGTCCAATAATGAGAATTTTTTTTATAATGATGTTTACAAAGCATATTTTGATAAATGTTGGAGAGACTGATGAATGATCTACAAAAGAGAATTTATATTTATATTTTATATATTTATATTTATATATTAAATATGAGTTTATATTTCATTATTTCTGCCTAATTTGCCATTCTCCCCAAATCAGTACTTATTCAACATATCCTGCATTGTAAAAACAGTACTATGCACAGTTTCTTTCCTTCAATAAATATTTATATTGCCCTATTCTATGATCAGCACTAGCAGAGTTCCTGTTCACACTGTGTGCTTGGACAAGCTATTTCCCCAGATTGAAAAAAGTAAGCGTTTGTTCTTAAAATTCTATTTTAAATTTCAACTCTTGTTTGAGACATCGTCTGGTTTATCAAGCAGAATTAACAATTCTCCCTAATTTTGTTTGTCTGTAGACATTAGCATATGCATTGCATTATAATACCTGAACAGTAAGTACAACTGTTATCCACATTAGATAGTGGGTTTCTTGAGGTCAGGAACTTTGTCTGACTCATCTTTGTTTCTCCAAAGCCTAGCATAAATTCTGAGCAAGTGGTTAGCATATAGCAAATATTCATTAAATTAAAAATAATTCTTAGGTTGTTTGCAGGTAGTATTTACTTCATTAAAATGCAAATATCTTAGAGAATAAATTATTAAAATTAAAGACTTCTACAAAAGTTATATCAAAACCCACTTTTGGTCCCCAGAAAGTCTCTCAGTTAATCAAACTAAAGAAGAATAGCTATTTTGATCCTTGCTCTTTTTCAAATATTAGTTGCCATGACAATATGAATCGTGATGCCATGGCAGAGGCTAAGTGTAGATGACAATTCAGTTTAATTTACTGAGACTATTTCCTGTGTTTCTTCATTCTCTTTTGCATACTGGCAGAATTGACTGTGGCACATTTAAGCAAAGATTAGTTGATGCCTGCCGGTGAATATCCTCAGAAACTACACTTGCACTGATAACACACTGGACAGTACTTTCAATTCATGGATTTCAAAGTGTCACCATTTTGCTCATTGCGCCAACAAGAATTAATTCTGGAGAAAACTGTTTCACAGATGAAAATCTTTGTCTATTACCATTCATCTCACATTCTCTCATTTTGTACACTATTCTCTCTGTCCCATAGTCAGGATCCTCTTCCATTTCATCAGCTGACTTGCTTTCTCATTATTGCTGTCTATCACAAACAAAGTCCACCATAAACTATCTTAACACTGTACGAAATATTTTAAAATATTACACTTCACTGCCAATTTTAACTGTAACAGAATTCTAATCAAATGAATAACTCACTGACATCAGAATTTTAGGTATCAACAGGAAAGTAATGGAGGTATCTTGGAGGGCCCAAGAGCCTTAGTAGTGGTCCTGAAATTACAGTACGCAAGCAAAAGTTCTCCACTCTTCTTCACAACATTGGCTGTCAGAAGTGCTTGGAGCCAGTTCTTGCATAGGAAAAAAGAGTAGATATTTCTTCCTCAAAGAAATCCAATAAATTTGGTTTAATGTGATCAATTACCTTTGGTATTGATAATTTAGTTAAGCCTTTCTCATTTTGACATTAAGAGTTTTCTCCAGATAAGAACTTGATCCCGTCCACTCTTCTTAAAATGTAGTGTTGAAGAAAATAAGACCCAAATTTAAAATAAGATTTTCTCATTGTGGGAAATAAAAATCCTGACCACGCGATTGCTTAACACATCAAAAATACACGTTTTATTTGAGACACTATTAAACTTTAGACTTCCAAAAGTTGTCTCGTGGTCATCAGGGGAGAGGGGGCTTTTGACACTCAGATGGGAGAGAAACCCTAATGTAACTTGGCAGAAATGTACTCAAAAGAGCAAACTTCAAAGTCAATTTGAAAGGGATGCTAACACACCTTTGAAAGGCGTCACATGGTTTGTGCAGTACAATATTAAGGACCTATCATTTTCTTTCCTTTTCATCTTTTTCTTTCCATTCACAGTAGTGCTGTCTTACTATAGAGGGGCTAATTTTTCATCATTTTGCTTCCTCTATCCTTGTGCAATCCATATACTTATACCTCAGTATTCTGTAGGCTATACTTTCCAGAGATTGAAATTGGTAATCGCCACTCAGGACACATGTGAAAGACAGGAGCATATTGAGGAATGAGATGAAATGATATTCCAGCAGTGGACATTAGCATGATGCTTTCCCTGTCCACACACAATTCATAAAGTTATTTGTTCTGGGTCACCATGGAGTTCTGCAAGGTTCTTCCATGTCCACTGTGCTCACTATAGAATAATCATTTCCCTTTTATGTTAAAGCTACTACCAAGCTGTAAAAATCTAGAGATCTCCGGTTCTGCTTTTTTTAAAGGCAGCTAACATACTTTAATATTCTACTTTTAATTCTACCACATTCTACGATCACTTTCAAGGAGCTTTTGAAGAGAGAAAAGTTGCAACCAGTGCACAAAGTAGTCAATATATTACAAGATTTTAAACTGCATGTATAAATTAATTTCTCTTTTATACATGAAATTGTCTGAAAATACCACAACCTTCCCTCAGTACTGTGCAATTCTTATAATTGCAACAAAATGAAAAAAAATATAGCAAATAAACCCTTCTCTGGGATATTTCAATACTAAGTGTGTGCTTAGTAAGATTTTTTTTTCCCTAAAGATTGGCTCTGAGCTAACATCTATTGCTAATCTTTTTTTTCGTCTTTCTTCTCTCCAAAGCCCCCCAGTACATAGTTGCATATTGTAGTTGTGGGTCCTTCTAATTCTGCTATGTGGACGCCGCCTCAGCATGGCTTGATGAGCAGTGCTACATCTGCACCCAGGATCCAAACCAGCAAAATCCTGAGCCACCGAAGTGGAGCACGAAAACTCAACCACTAAGCCACGGGGCTAGCCCCACTTATTAAGATTTAAAATCATAAAGATAAATCAGTTACTCAATTAATAAGTATAGTTATAACGCAGTTGCTTCAACAGGCAGCTTACAAATACATAAATTATCAAGTATATGGAGATCGCTTCTTAACGTGAAATATTCATACTACTTTTTAAACTTCTTATAGTTAATCCTCTAAGGTTTTAGACACATTTGCTATCATTTCATTCAGCAGTTCACCAGCTGAGATTTCTGACTGATATGCCAACCAGATACTTGTCAGCATTCCCAATGGAGTATGGTTATCCTCTTTGTGGTTATGCTAATGATCCATTAGTTAAAAATATGAGTAATTATTTACCTACTATTCTGGTTTCACATTATACCTAGTACGCAATTCTGTCTTTTCATAGAAATCTGTTGCTCCTGCAGAAACTGAACTCCTACTTGGGATTTGGATCTTTAAGAAGCTTATATATGTTGTTCATTATAACTGTAGAGCATTTGCACTTAATAAACACTTGCATTCTTTTACATCCTTACCATCATGCTATTATAATAGATATCAAAAATAATAGCTAATTGAATTCTGGATATCTGATGCAACTTTATCAGATCCTGTCAGAAAACACATTTTAATCAAAGTATATAATATTTACTAGTTTTGGTATTTTTCACTATTAAAACAAATGTATAAAAAACACCAACATAATTTAATAGCATCTCTCAAAATTACTATATTTAATTTCATGTGTCTCCTTTTAAAATACTTTATATCATCATTATATTAAATTTTTCTTTTTGGGTATCAAAGATTTAATGTACTGTGATCTATAGTCAATATCCTCTTTTTCATGCTCAAGTTTACAAACTTTGGTCTGTGCAAGAACTTTTAGGTTGGCTTTTGTGTTCTTTTACAAAATCCTATTAATCTTTGAAAGCATCCTTCCAGCTTAGGGGATAGCAAGATCTTCCAGCCTTCCTATAAACCTCTCTCCTGCAGACATAGCATCAGCCATTCTTCCCTGAAACTTTTGTGGAAAACTAATAGTAGAAACCATAATCTGATCACTCATTTGGACTGTCTTCAGCTTCAGCCATGTAGAGTACTATTGCTCCTAAAATCTTCCCATGTATAAATTGAGGGAAAAGGTGTCTACGTTGTCCAATGTAATTCGAATAATATACTAATATAAATTTTTTACTTCAATCTTTTGATTTTGTAATTATATATCCTTTTCCTTTTTAATGGAAAACTACACTACAAATAAAATAAGCGTAATTACCTATTTGTGGCACATGAAAATATGAGAAAACATTTCTAAAATAGCAACATTAAAACAACAAATAAAGCTTCTAAATGAAGTTCAAGATTTTTGTCTATAGCTGTTGTGTTGTTAGACTGCATCTACCTATTAAGGCGGAATGTAATTATTTGTTCTAGAATCAATGAAAATTCCTCATTGTGAGTTGTCATGACTATTTTAGCTGACTTTGTGAATTTACATTGAATTTAAAGACACTGGCATTGTAACGGGTAACAGTTCTGTGTTTTAAAAGATAAAGAAATGTAGCAACAGGAAAATGGAGAGTCCTCTATGAGTTTTGTTTTAAGTGATGGAAAGCGGGCTGTCCATTCTCCAAATTTATGTTCGAGTTTTATTTTGCCACCAAATGGCCCATCTTTTATGAGCTAATGCATAGTTATAAGTAAACGAATCATATTCAGAAGTTTTGGCTAGATAAGCCATTTCTACCGCCTAATATTTCATTTTAAATTATATTAAAATCCACATGCTATCACATATACAATTACAGCTTAATCTTGCTCTAATATTAAAACTTAAATTTACCCTTTGCATTGCAGGTTCTCAACTTAATACTTTATGTTTAACTTGGGTTTGTAATATATAAACCCAAATGCTTCTCCCAATTGGCTTTATCTTGAGCCAATATCAATTATAGACTAATTTTTCTTCAAATAAGATTAAGCAGATACCTAGTATCATAGAATTTCACGTAGCTGGCAAGAATAATACATATAAATAAAATCTCTTGAAGTTTGTTTTGAAAACTCATTTAACACACAGGTCAACAATATAACCTACCTGGAATTATAGACAACCTCTATTGGAAATCCAATTTGCCAGAGGTCTATGGATAAATACAATATTCACACTCTACTGATACATGATTTAAATTCCCAAAAGCAAGTAGAAATTATACAAAAGAAGAACAAAGTATTTTTAAAAAATAAAATCAAACTAATAAATAATATTTGGAATAAAGTGGCACATATTACACTTCTAATATAATTCTTCAAATTATTTGTGTTTTATTAGGTATAATTTACAAAAGACCAATGTCTTTAAGAATCGTAATACATTTCAATTCTATGACTTACATTTTGATTAACATACTTCATTTTATGATATTTTATGATATTTTACATCACATAAAACACTAGCTATTAAGCTTTAGTGTATAGATTCAAGTTCTTAAATTGTATCAAAGTATGCTATGTCTCTCGATTTCCACTTTTTATTCTGTACAAATATTATCAGTACTACACACACAAAAATAAAAATTACTGGTATGATATTCATGAAGTAAATGTTTTAAATTTTCTAATTTAATTATATCATGCATTTGAATTATATTTTAAAACCTAAAAGAATATTATGCAAAACTCTTAATTCTGAATAAATATTTTGGTAAATAATGAGATTTGTAAATTATTCTTTTACCAAAAAATGTATTGGCATATTTGCTGTCCATATTTCCAGAAGCAGGTTTTGCTGTTGTTTTGTCATTGTTGTTGTTGGATAAGATTACAATACGCTTCTATTGGAGTGAAATCAAGTGGTAATGATGGAGTAAGGACTCCAGAAATCTGTGTCTCCATAAAAACAATGTGAACACTGAGAAAGAAATATCAAAATTAATTTTTTCAGAATTCTTAAAATTAACCAAAGTCTTGCAAAAGTCTACAGTGCTCATGCCAGAAAATCTGCTGAATCTTGGTGAAAACAGTGAGATTTGTGGAATTTTAACTTGCCCTATTACCATTCCTCTTTCCCTAGCTCTACAGTAGCCTTGAAAACCAAGAACTCCATAATCACAGTGAAAGCCAGCAGTGTAGCAGCCCTGGAAAGGGCAGATGAATTTGGAACTCCTCAAAATCCCCATTCTCAGAGAACTGGACTTATTTGACCTGTTTTGTAGTTCCCTGGAAACCTTCATTCCCAGAAGTTGTATTTATTTGACCTGACTCTCAAAGTATTCTGTGCAATGAGTCTTTTCCTCTGGTCATTTGTAAAAAACAATTAACAGCAATTGCTTAACACTGCAACATTCTGAGACGATAACAGTTAGAAAAACAAAGATCGGATCAAAAAACTTAAAGAAAGAGCAGGAAAATAAAATATCCTTAGGGGACTTTCAAAAGTTTTGTCATATATGTGGAAATACAAAAAGCAATGCACATTTGTACAGCTGTGCACACACACAAGAAAGAGCTGAGAAGGTCCTGAAATCTCACTTCTAGCTGATCCTGGGGCTTTGTGCAAGAAAATTGAAGCTCAAGCAGAGGTGGATACAGCCTGCCTGAGGCCTGAGTATATGACCTAACAGGCACAAAAAACCTCTTGGCAAAGGCTGGGAGACTTATTAGTTCAAGATTTTCAAGAAAATCTCTGTCTACTCATTGTTGACCACTATGCTAATCAAGCACACTGGTCAAACATGACAAAGAATGCAGACTTCACAGAATTAGTTCAGGAAAGACACTACACAAACAATGACAACAATGACGGCAACAACAAACTCTGGGGAGTGGACGAATCTGATCATCCAATTGCAACATTATATTATTTAAAATAACCAATTTTCAACAAAATACTGTATCACTTGCAAGGAAACAAGGAAGTACAGCCCACATGCAGAAGAAAGGAAAAGAACCAATGGAAACTGTCCCTGAGAAAGTCAAGATTATTATATTCATTAGACAAAGATTTTCAATAAGCTATTTTAAATATTTTCAAAGAACTAAATGAAGCCACGTCTAAAGAATTAAGGGATAGTATGGGAATAACACCTCACAAAATAGAGAATATCAATAAAGAGATAGAAATTGGAAGAAGAACCAGATAGAAATTCTGGAGTAGGAAAATACTACAACTAATAAAACATTTACCAAAGGGACTCAAGAGCAACCAGATTTTCATGACATGGAGCAGGCATAATTTCTTACGTATGACAACAAAAGCACATGCAAAAAAGAAAAAAAAAGGATAAATTGGATTACATCACATTTTAAAACATCTGTGATTTAAATAACACCATCAAACAGGGAAAAGGCAGGGCTGGCACTGTGGCACAGTCGTTAAGGTTGCATGCTCCACTTTGGCAGCCTGGGGTTTGCAGGTTCAGATCCTGGGCACTGACCTACACACCACATATCGAGCCATGCTGTGGCAGATGTTTCACATATAAAGTAGAGGAAAATGGGCACAAATGTTAGCTCAGGGCCAATCTTCCTCAAAAGATAAAAAAAGGTGAAAAGACAATGCACAGAATGGGGATAAGTATTTTCCAAACAAATACAAAAGATTACACTCCAGAGCATATACAAACTCTCACAACTCTACAATAAAAATAAAATAACCTACTTTAAAAATGGTCAAAGTATTTGAATAAAAATTTCTCTAAAGAAGAGATAAAAATGGCCAATAATTACATGAAAAGATGGTTAACATAGTAGTCTCTAGTGAAATGTAGATCAAAACCATGATGAGAGACCACTTCACATCTACTAGGAGGGCTATTTTATAAATTAGACAATAACAAATGTTGATGAGGGTGTGAAGACAAAACAACATTATACACTGTTGTAAGAATGTAAAATGGCACAGCTGCTTTGGAAAACAGTCTGATAATTAATCAAAAATTAAATATCCAGTTACCATATGACCTAGTCCTCATATATACCCAAGAGAATAGAAAACACAGGTTCACACAAACACTTGTACAGGAATGTTCATAGTAGTAGTATTCACAATAGCGAAAAGGTGAAAATGACACAAATGTTCATCAACTGATAAATGGATAAGCTAAACGCGATATACCCCTACAGTGGAAAATTATCTAGTCATAAAGATGAACATAGTGCTGATACATGCTACGACATGTGTGAATTTTGCGAAGGTTACGGTAAGTAAAAAATCCAAACACAAAAACTAGCATACTGTGTGATTCTATTAAAATGAAATGTCCGTAATAGGTAAATGCATAGGGATGCAAAATAGATTAGTGACTGCCAGGGGCTAAGGTGAGCAGGAAATTGGGAGTGTCTGCTAACTGATACAGCGTTTCTTTTGGGGGTAATGAAAATTTTCTGGAATTTGACAGCAGTGATGGTTGTATAACTTTCTGAATATTCCTAACACTACAACTGTATACCATAAAATGCTGAATTTTATGTTATGTGAATTGTATCTCAATAAAAGGTAATTGGAAAAATGTCTGCTTCTTTCTTTTTCTCCTCTCTTTAAAATCTATAGTCTCATTCCTGAATTTTTATTTTACCGCTTCAGCTGTGGATTGTTATCAGTCCAAGGTTAAATTTCCTAGTTGACCTCAAAACTATACTAGAAAGAGACAGCAAGAACAAGAGGGAGTGAAAGAGATAAGTAGAATTATTGGATTTGAATGGATTTAATTCACATAATTTTTAGCTTCATAAAATTTATTTGTGTAATCTTCCTGCCTGGCTAGCTAGAAATATAAAAACACATTCAATAAGAATATTCAAACACACTCTCTTCTTTATACTTTACCAGTAAATGTCCTTTCCTTTCTGTCAAGTACCTTTCAATTGTGTTTTAGAACTGCACTGACCACCAAGGTTTCCGCTTACCATGCATGGCTCTTAAGCAATTGAAATGTGGCATGTATGTAAAATAGACACTGGCTTTTGAAGGCGCTATGAAATAAAGTGGAAAGTAAACATGTCATTAAAAATTTTAACTTAATATGTTGAATTGATAATATTTTTGATGTGTTGTGTTAAATAAAAATTTATTAATGTTAATTTAGTCCTTTTTAAATGCGGCTACTAGAAAACTTAAAATTACTTATGTGGCTCTCATTGTATTTGTATTGACTAGTGCTGATTAGGAGAACATCTTTCCACACCGACAACCGATCTTGAGACCTGAGGCATGTCTGAACATCATTCTTAATTCAATAAAATTGAAAAATACACACGTGACCCTCAGCTCTTCAATCTCTTTTAGAGTGAACAAATCCATATATAAGAGAGAATGCCTCATACATTAAAATGGAGTTACTCACAGTTATGTATATTTTAAAATTATCATTTACCCATCTTCTCCTCCAACTCACGTACTTTGTTGTGAACTCTGAATGAATAATATCTCTACTCTGTTGGCTTTTGTAATTTAAGGTTCATATAGGACGATTTACAACATTTTGATAAATAAACTTACTCAAAAGTAGAGTCATTAGTATTTTTGAAAAGTGTGCTGGATTGTCTCTATTTTCCCCTCGAGTGTAAACTTCTTCAGCTGCCGTCACCGTGGGTGTCTTCTCTCTACCAGACAGCATCACCAGGATCCCATACTCCCTGGCTTCCAGTTTGGTCCGGCCAATAAGAGACCAAGAAGGAATAAGGAGGGAGACTCTGGGCCATTATTTTTCTGTTTCTCTTGCTGCCAACCTCAGTTTGACCTTTACTGTGTTTTTCTGCCTAAGACCATAGACTGGAAAGCAACCACTATTTTATACCTATGGATCTCTCAGTGGGGTCTGGGAAAGACCGTGGCTGGTAAAGGATTCCCATCTGTGTCAGCACTCCCTCATTCCTTTTTCCCTTAACCTTGGCTACACCTCTGTACAGAGTCCCTGCCTTAAATTCTCTTGTCACCGTTTGAATACACCATCTGTTTCCTGCCAGGACCCTGATTGACACAAAGAATGTTCTATTTATGCTCTATCTGTTATTTCTACAGTGAACTCTTCTGAGGACTCAGTGTGTTTAGGGATAAATCCTGGCAGGATTAATCCTTTAATGTGTGAGAGTTTGGACTTTTGCTCTTAAAGGTTTTTAAAAGGCATCCAAGAAATTTTATGTTGATTTTTTGTCTCTGTGTCCTTAATATGATTTTGCAACTCCTCCTGGATATCTACGTAAAAGACAAAGATTGTGTCTTATTTTGATATGCCTTATTTTCCCACAGAGACTGTACCTGGCTAGGATGGAGCTTGCCACGTTGTTTCTGATGTGTCACAGAACATTATGATCTCTTAAAGTGATGATCAAATATTTTTGATCATGTACTCAAAATAATTTTCAAAAGCGATGTACCTCATCACATATTTTTAATTTGATGTCTAAAATATTTTATCCAAAGTTTAAATGTAGCTACAAGGATGTTATTTCTATGCATTGTAAACATAGTTATTTAAAAGTATTGCTTTCACATCATTCAATCATATATGCCCAACAGTATCAGAACACTATAGGAATTTTATATCACCATTATCCAATTTAAACATTGGTGAAAAAGCTCTTCGTCAATAAATGGAAATTTTATATCATTTTTCTCTTCTCTTTGTATTTATGTTTCCGTTTCATTTCCCGCACAGAATTATAACTTAATGTGGTATATTTTTATTCTTGAAAGTATTTTACTGATCCTCTTTCATACTTCACTGAAGAAAAATTATATACATAAATTAACATTGAATTTATTTTCCCGTAACATAAGCTTCATATGTTAAAAAAAAAAAATTCTCCTGGTTTGGATTTCAAATTGCAAATCAACAAAAATATACTAAAATTTTAACATATAATTGTTTAACACAAAAGGTAAAAATGTTTAATTATGCACACATTTCTTTTCTTGTTGTTGTTGTTGTTTTTGTTTTTGAGGAAGATTAGCCCTGAGCTAACCACTGCCAGTCCTCCTCTTTTCTGCTGAGGAAGAGTGGCCCTGAGCTAACATCTGTGCCCATCTTCCTCTACTTTATATGTGGGATGCCTTCCACAGCAAGGTTTGCCAAGCAGTGCCATGTCCCCACCTGGGATCCGAACCAGCAAACCCCGGGCTGCAGAGAAGCTGAATGTGCGAACTTAACCGCTGGGCCACCGGGCCAGCCCCTATGCACACATTTCTTAATGAAATGAATGGGGTTTCTTTGCTCCAATTATTTTTTATATCCATGTATGATTATCACTTGTTGCTAGAAGGAGAAATAATTTAACCTCAATTCTATTCCTTTCTTGTTTCGTTTTTGGAGATTTAAACACTAAGAAAACTTGTTCACATAAATAATTATTGAAAAGAAGAGCTTTGTTGCATCAGTGTCACTCAATTTTTTGACTCCTAAGTGTCAAGGGCTTGGCTGAGCTGAGGGAGAGAAAGCTGAGCTGCCAAGTGATGGGTAATTATTAAATCAAGAAGTCAAAAATGAAAGGGTTAAGAGGCCAGGCCAGTGGCCCAGTGGTTAAGCTCACGCACTCTGCTTCTGTGGCCCAGAGTGTGCTGGTTCTGATCCCAGGCGTGGACACAAGCACTATCCAGGTGGACACATGCACTGCTTGTCAAGCCATGATCTGGCAGGTGTCCCACATATAAAATGGGCACAGATGTTAGCTCAGGGCCAATCTTCCTCAAGAAATTAAAAAAATGAAAAAGTTAATCACTTACTGACATGGTATAAGGAAGAGTCTAAAACTGGGAAAGCATTGACTGCCCCTGCTCCCCCCACGGAATGGCACATAGGTAGAGGGCCAGGAGGATCAGTACAGACTTGGGTTAGTCATATTGTTGATGGAGCTCTGAAGAAAAGGCTGGCAGTTTTGTGGACAAGTTGGGTGGCTAAGGGAAGATGGAGGGGACATGGGGGGAGGGGCTGGGATTGGCGTAGTACTGAGTCAGAGTGGGGAAAAGTATTTTTAAATTCACCCCTTCTTTCCCCATAAGAAGCCTCACCAGAGGAGCCTGAAGAAAGCCCCCACCCAAGGCCTCATATAAAGAGACCTACGAACGAAGGCTTCAGAGGCAAGGAACGAAAATATGCAAAAAGCATGACTGGCCAGGGAGGCCTGAGTCCTTGTCTACAAGCCCTTAAGAGCCTGCAATGCAGTGTCTGTGCACCAAGCCTCCTGTCGGGAGTGCAGCTTTTTCCCATGAGGCCTGCCAGTAAAGCATTTGCAATTGCCTATGGTCAGGCATGAAACATCACACATAGGTTTTCAACCAGGAGCCAAACCCCTCACTAAGTTATATGTTATATATCTCAGACTGATCTCTCATCAAAGGTGATGTTTAATGATATTTAACTGACAACTGGATCAAGTCATCTTTCAATTGTGTTAAAAGCAAATTTTTCAATTAACATGTACAAACCGTTTAGCACCTCTTTTGCAAACTTTTTTCAGCTACACAATTGTTAGAATCACTCTCAAAAACATTTTGAATTCTCTATCTGTTAGTTGCCCTAGGATTTGACTCACAAATGGTAAATTATACTAAGATTTAGAATGAGTAGGACATATACTTTTCTTTGGTAAAATGGTGGAAAGGTGATTGTGGAAAGGTAGGTAGGAAATAAAAACGAAACCTCAGTCAAACAAGCTGCCTTCACAGTCAGATCAGTTTGGGGAAAGTATATATAAACATAGTTTTGGGGTCCGAAAATCAATTTCTTTGAACTATGTATTCTCTTTTACCTTTTCCAAGGTCTTCACTGGCCTGCAAGGGGTGCGTGTACCAGGTCTGAAGATCAGCAGGATAATCACATAGGTACTCAGCGGAAGGACCAGGACACAAATCCTGGCGATCTCCCTGGAGAACCTAAGTTCGATCCCATACTCTACTGCCCGAGGCACTGGTTTCAAGGTCTGCCCTGATGATATGATTTGGCCACATAAAGAATAAAATGTTTTACTTCCCACACTTGTTTTCTTAGGAAGTTATTGGACTCTATCTAGCAAAATATGGATATAACTCAGAAAAATAATGTTCACAATGACCGTTGTGCAGTGGGTCAGGAAAATCACAAAAGTCCTGTTTGGACCAAGAGGAGAGAGGCAGCAGTGAAGTTTGCTGGGGAAGGCATCAGTGAATGGTGCTGGCAGAATTGTCATTATTCTCCGAAAAGCAAATAAAGAGATCTCTTCATTCCTACACAAAAGTCTATTCAGATGTATTCAATGTCAAATGAAAACTGTGTAACTTTTAGAGAAAAATAGCCTTATATCCTCAAAATAGAGGAAGATTTCTTAAACAAGAAACAAAGAAAAAAGAGCACAAACCCTTAAGGAAAATGCCATTGCAGGTTAAAAACTACATTAAAAAATCTTCTGTCAATCAAAAGTCTGTTTCAAATAAGTGAAAATAAAAGCCATACCCTGAAAATGGGTAAAAGTTGAATAAATGTACATTCCTTGTATACATTTTTTAACAAATCAATAAGAAAAAATGACTACACTAAGTAGAAAAATGACCAAATATATAAAAAAGACATCTGTCGAAGAGGAAATCTGAGTAATATTGGTAATCAACAATATTCAAATTATTAAGCAACAAAGAAATAGAACTCTGTAGTTTCAAAATATTTTATATGTCTGACAGCTTTAGCTTTTGGCAAGAATTTGGAGCAATGATAAGTCGATTGGTAAGAGTATAAATTGTTGAAAGCAATTTGATAAGTAATTTGACAATAGATACCAAATTGAAGATATATGCATATGCCTACAACCCAACAATCATTCTCTTATATATCCCTAAGGGAGTCTTTCCTAAAACTCACAAATATACGTGTATAAAAGAATTCTTTGGCAAATTGTTTATAAGAGAAAAATAAAAACAGAAAAATCTTAAACATTTATCAACTTCAGAATAGATAACTTGTGGTACACTCATGGAGTAAGGACTACTACACAGCTGTAGAAATGAATGGCATAAAATGAGATGTAGTAACACGGATACTCTTAAAACGTTATATGAATGAGAAAGCACACTGGTGAATGCTATGCATCATATGATAACATTTAATTAAAGTTATAGTTCATGAAAGTATGCTATATAGTGTTTAGTGACATTTGCATGTGTAGTGATATATTTATTTCAGAAGTTCAGGGAAACAATAAACCACAAACTCAGAATGGCAATTAGCTCAGACTGGTGTCAGAGAGGAGTATGAGGGTTGATATCTGAGGTCCACAACTCTATTTGTACCTTTCATGTCTTAAGCTGACCTGTGGAAACTTGTTATTCTCCATATCATTGTTTGTACAATTTTAAATAATGCTTCCAAAGGAATTGTCCTTTGGGAAAGAAATAGACCCCAGAGGCCCTACAGTATTATTGGGAGTGTACAAAAATGTGATGAAATGATCAAAAAAGTGTGAAGAGTGAAGAGGGAAGCTGCATCAGAAAGTCATTATTCAAGTGCAGAATACAACTACCACCAAGAAAAGGCCCCATTTAAGTAGGAAGTAAAGTACTTCAAGACAATGGGAATATCCTCTTACTAGTTGTTGAGTTTTGTTTACTCACTCCATTACTATCTGCGCAAAATTTAAAAAATATGAATTGTTACCTCTGTAATAAATAGCTCATCAAGCTATTTGCAAATGCCAGCTGGAGAATAGCATGTTATAGAGAACTAGTCAGTCACACAAATTCCCTTTTCTTGTTTAGCCAAAAAAAAGTGAAAAAAAATAATTTTGGGTAATTTTCCAATCATTCCTTTGATATGAGATAGTGTGGCACATAGAAATTACTAGATAATGTTTTCCTATTACTCTCATTTATTTGCATATGTAAAATATAATGTAGATATTATCAATCTTAATAAAGTAAGGCCTACACATGACAGGACAAAGGCAACAAAAAACAGGAAAACAGAAAAGAAGGAACTAAGGTCTAATCTTAGGAGTGAAGAATCAGGAGATATTTTTATAGTGGAAGGTATTTTAAAAAATGAAGGTTTAAATATGTCATTTGATATTGACACAGTGACCTATCAAGGAAGTTAGACAGAGAGATAACCAAGGGTGATATTTATATACCATGTCAATTTTACAGCCAGTTAGACCAATCCAAATGCACCCACCCACCAGCATTAGTGCTGGAGCAGGGCTCTCAAAGGCCCCTCTGCCCAGGGAGAAGCGTGGAGAGAGGCAGCAGAAGGCACTGAAGGGTGCTGGGAAATGGCTATTTTACCAACTTTCAGCTATATTTCAGTATTTACGACTCCTAAGGCTGTACTGGTGTATACCAGCTGAACAAAAACCCTAGACAAAACTGTTTTTGGAGATTGGGGGAAGAAGATGTAAACAACGTTTATAGTAACTGAGAAAACTATCTTTTCCCATTAAAGCAGGAAGCCAAATACCCATTTCTAAAATCCATAAAATAAGTGGCAGTTTAAGCATATTATTAGAAATATTTGATTATCTGAGTTCTAAAATTAAGAATGCTCAATATTTTTATTATTTATCAACATTCTAATTATTTCCACACGCTACCTGAAGACTTAGGCCCTGGTAGCTCTAGTGCATTTCCTATCATTATTCCCCAAATGTATTATATTATCTGTTTCTTTGCCCATATCTCCACTGACCTTTATTTCCTCTTCTTCTCATCCATACATTTCCAAGCTTAGCAATTCTAAAATATCTAATACCAAGATATCAAATCACACTCCCTTGTCCCAATCTTCTCCACTTCTGGATCACCTTTTCAGGTAGATCCTCATCGTTCTCTCCAATACGTTAAATCCACCATTCTCTAACTATCAACACCTTTCTGTCTTCTCTTATGTTATGTCCAGCTTAGATTTCCTGATCTGTAAAAATAAGTGCTCCTTTGCAAAAATATTTAACTTCCATTCCACTCACCTTCCCTACTCAGATGGAAGAACCTCAACATCTTAAGAACTCAACAGCAAACTTACTCCAAAGCAAGTGTGGCTAGATGAAAGCGAGATTCACACAGCCAGTTAGGTTGACTAAAAGTGAAGTGTTAAGTTAAATTGATATCAGATGTTAAGTGGACTCAACATTTCTGGCAATCCAAAAACATTTTTGTGGAAAGGTTTTATTTCTTTCCTAAAACAATCATTTCATATATTATCTCTTCTCCTCAAATACCTTAGAACTGCTCACGCCATCCCATCAGCCTATTCACTTTCAGACAATGATCTTGCTTCCAATTCGTTGAGGATACAGAAATTATTGATTTAGAATTCCCTCAGCTTTCTGCTTAATTTCTAACCTACTGGCACGTGCAACTTTTTTGTTCATCTTCCCTTGTGTTCCATTCAAAGTTTGCCCCTGCTTCTCGTTCCATAACGTTTACTCCAGATTCCATCTCTTTTAACAATCTTAAGAAACTAAGAAATTCCTCCCATTGGTCACACAGTCCTCTAGTCTCCTAAACTGTCATTCTCTCCCTCTCTAGTAGACTATTCATATTGACATGCAAACTTGTCTTACTACTTCATACTTGTAAAAAAGACATTCCTTTTTTTTTTTTAAAGATTTTATTTTTTCCTTTTTCTCCCCAAAGCCCCCCAGTACATAGTTGTGTATTCTTCGTTGTGGGTTCTTCTAGTTGTGGCATGTGGAACGCTGCCTCAGCGTGGTTTGATGAGCAGTGCCATGTCCGCGCCCAGGACTCGAACCAACAAAACACTGGGCCGCCTGCAGCAGAGCGCGCGAACTTAACCACTCGGCCACGGGGCCTGCCCCTAAAAAGGCATTCCTTTTTCCCTACAAATCTTTCCAGCTACTACACCATTTCTAGGCTTATCTATAAAGATAAACTCTTAGAAAGAACTAGCTAACATACAGACTCCACTCTCTCACTTTCTACTCAGTCCTGAGTGCTCTACAATTTAGCTTCTCTCTCCATTATTGCACTGAAATGTCTTCTGTCAAAATCTCTAGAAACTTTACTTTTACCAAATTCAGTGATCATTTTTCGTCCTAATTTTACTTCTCTACGGTCTTTATCACAGCGGAGTGTCCCCTTCTTCTGAAAACTATTTCCTCTCTTAGCTTCAAGGACATCGATCTTATCTTGTTTTTTCTAATAACCTTTCCAATAACCTCCCTGACAGCTTCATGTTGGAGTCTCCAGGGCTTATTCCTTTGCTCTTTTCTGTCTATAGTCTATTACTATAGCTGCTAGTAACTCTTAAATTTCTCATTGGATCACTTTACTGTCTATTTTTAAGGCCAACTTTCTTATTTTATTTACAAATCTCAAAAGTAACATGTCCAGAATGGACGTGATAATTTCTCCTTATGAAACCTGGGGTTGTTTCTTATCTCAGTAAATGATACAATCATTCATACAGCTTCTCATGCAAAAAGCTCTGGGGGCTTTCTTTCTTTGTCCTTCTCCTCTAGCCCCCTCTATCCAAAATATTGGCAAGTGTTGTTAATGATGCCATGGAAATAAATCTAATGTCAGCCTCCTTGTCTTCCTATCCAGTGTTACTATTATAATTCAGGCCACATCTTGGCTGAACTGCTGCCGCAGTTTCTCACTGGTCTTCTGATTTCTACTCTTGTCCTCCACACTCTCAGCTGCCAATAATCTTTAAAACACAAAGTAACCTGAGTCATCCTTTTTTAAAGCCATAAATCAGACCATGCCACACCTCATAAAATTCTTCTATTAACTTCTCGTGAAACTTTGAATGTAATCTAAAATCCTGTACGTGGTCTAGGGACCCCAGTCCTTATGCTGCTTTTCAATCACATTTTAAACGTCTTATTTGGCTCTTTATCCAATCACACTGGACTCTGTACATCTTTTAAATATACCAAGTCCTTTCCTACCCCAGCACAAACCTTTTCCACTCCCTGGAAGACAGCATGTGGATTCATTACAGAATTGTCTCTCTCTCTCTCTTTTTTTTTTTTCTGAGGGAGATTGGCCCTGAGCTAACATCTGTTGCCAATCTTCCTCTTTTTGCTTGAGGAAGACCGGCCCTAAGCTACTAGCTATGCTAATCTTTCCTCGATTTTGTTTGTGGCATGCTGTCACAGCATGGCTTGACAAGTGGTGTAGGTCCACCTGGGATCTGAACCTGTGAACCCAGGCTGCCAGAGCGGAGCACACCAAACTCAACCACTATGCCACCAGGCCACCCCAGAGTTGTCTCTTTCTTAAACTTCATGCCTCATCTTAAATGGCACCTATTCAAAAGGACACGTATTGCCCTCCCTCCCATTTAATCAGCTGCCCCCTTTATCTAGTTTTCTCTATCACTAAACTCTTTTCCATTTCTTCAGAGAAAACATTCGTAATTTTAAAGTTATTTTTTTGCATGTTTATTTTCTGTCTTCATTATACAGTAAATTCTATGATGGCAGGAATTATGTATTTTTCTCAGCACAAGATATCTACTAGAACTTATTTACTGCATAGATAAATGACTCGTAGACTATTAGCAGTTGGAAATAACCCCCGTGTTTATAAAGAACCAACATCATTGTAAGTGTCTTACGTCAGAGAGGATATCATATGCTTCTTTGTACTTCTACAAGGCATGAGATGTGCTGTATCCATTGGAACTAAATCTTCACTGAGTATTTTAAACTCACATTCCTATATAGAGTTAACAACCCACACTATTTTGTATCAAGTTTTTTCATTTATTTCTCTTTTTCTAGTATTTCTTGCCATGGAGTCATCAATCATGTTCAGAGGCTAGGCTAAAATGAGCAACATCGAACTAATAAATATAACAAACTGGTTAATTTAATTCCCCCTTTGTTATTGCCAATTTGGAAGCAAAATGTAAATTCTAATTTCGTTGAATTTTTTATAGAAAAAATAAATTAGTAACATTCCCTTCAAGCAAAATAAAGAAACCCACATGGTTTCTATTTTTACATTCCCTTTTATCGTAATTTTAAACCACCCACAACAATTCAGTCAAACAATCTGTGTGCTTTTTCCTCTAGGGAACTTGCTAAATTTGCAATTGAGATAAGCAATCAATGCTCACCTCTGCTAAACTGTACATAAATATTATTTCAAAAAGAAATTCCTTGGAGGAACTCCTTTATGGAATTTAACTTCATTAGTAAGTAATGGATTGCTCTATTGTAGGTTTCTCCCATCAAGCTAATTTGGAAACTGTTAATTGTCTTACATTTCTTTTATATGGTAAAATGAATGATACCCCTGTGTGAGAATTGACCCTATTATAATTACGCTTTCCATGAGTTAATGGTATTGACTTCATTCAACTTTCATGTTCACATTAATCTATTTATTACAGAATATTTACAGAATTGAATTGGAAGGGAATTCATCCTCCTCTCTACTTTGTTTCTTGAGCTTTCATAGGCCTAGGAACAGAAGGAAAAAGAAAACCAGTATCAAAGGAAAAGATCTAAGTACTTTTAACTTTCCTCAAAGTTCACACAAATGCTTTTCACCATTCCTATGAGTTTACATAGAGGTATTTTCTTCCCCTCTTAAAAAGGAAATTATAAAATTTAGCTCCTGATTCTCATTAGAAAATCTGATTTTCCCAGAAAGTTTTTTCACTACTGATTTTTATTTATTTGCTTGGTTGATGGAAATAAAACCCTGACTTTTTTCCTCAAAATACATTAGCAGCATTTTTATGAAAGTATCAGAGTATTATAAAACTTTTGATATAAAAAGACTTTTAAGAAATACAATCTAACTAAATTTTATAGATAATGAAACTGAAGCATGGAAACCTTAAGTAACTTGGTTTAGTCCACACCACGAAGATCATAGAATCATAATCTTGGAAGACTACCAGTAGGAAGATCTTGTGTCTTTTCCTATCTGAAAATCATCTTGGATCAATGGCAATATTATTTGCTCGTCCTGTCACCTGGCTGAAATCAGGGAATCAGTCAGTGCTGCAACCTCATCTGTGGCTCAAGGACCTCTTCTCAGCTCACTGATTGTTACCAGAATTCAGTTTCCTGGGGTTGTAGGACTGAGATTCTTACTTTCTCATTTGTCATCAGTAAGGGCTGCTCTCAGCTGAGGTCACCGATCATTTCGTGCCACACGGCTCTTTTTATAACTGTCAGTAGTAGGAGAATCCATGCTGCTGCTTCTTGTCTCTCATGTGCTCAGCTGAGAGGATCAGGCTAACCCAGGATAATCCCGTTTGATTACCTTCAAGTGAATCGATTAGGAGCCTTAATAAAATTTGCAGAAGCCCTTTTGCCATAAAATGTAATGCAATCATAGGAGATATATCCAACTGTATCCACAGGTGTTGCAAAACTCAAAGAGTGGATATTATTCAAGAAATGTACACCATGAGGTAGAAATCTTAGAGTTCTGCCCACCAAACTCGGCAAACGATACTGTGTTAATATTCAGTGCCTTAGTGAAAGGCTCTAATAAAAAGTAAAAATAAAATGAATAACCCTAAAATTGTTTCATAATACTTACCTCTCTAAGTATTAAAAATTGGTTAAATATTGGTAAAAGGACTCAAGCTTTCAGCTATAAGATAAATAAGATCTGAGGTTCTAATGTGAAACACGGTGACTACAGTTGATAACACTGTATTGTCTAATTGAAATTTGCTAAGAGAGTAGAATTTAAATTTTCTCACCAAAAATATAAAAACAAAAAGATAAACATGTGAGGTGATGTATGTATTAATCAGTTAGATGGGGGGATCCTTTCACAATGTATACATATATCAAGTCACCATGATGTACACTTTAAATATTATATGTCAATTGCACCTCAATAAAGCTGAATAAAAAAGAAAATCACATATGTCTATTACTCTCTATTTTAGATTTTTTTCCTTCTAAAATGCTTAATTAATGATAATTTGCCCTCATCAAATTCAGGCTGCCCAAAAGAACAGACTTCTCTTAAGTGAGTAATATATATAATATATATTTTATCACTAAAAGCCTTTTGTTTTTGAAAACAAAAGGAAAAGGAAAAAGAACAGTACCTAGAAAATGCAAAGCATCATGACAAAAACTTGGCTATTAAATATAAGATTATATTCAACTGGCACTGACTTTTTGATTGTCTGCCTGAACTGTTCTATTAAAATGAATAAAAGAATGAAACGTGTTATAAAATGCTTATAGAAATCAGCGAAGCAAGGCTTTTCAACCACAATTGGCCTTGTGACAAGTATACAGTAAACTGCCTTCTCTTTGACAAGTTGTCACATATAGGAGCAAGGCGTTCTTGTTCATGGAACTTGTATGCATGTTCTGGAACTCATAATATTTGACTGTCAAATCTTGTGAATAAAAATAGAATGTAGAAGATTTCTAATTTATCACAGGTTCATTTTAATCTTGATCTTAAAACAATACAAGAGCTATCGTGTTTTCTTAAAAAAGCAGAACAGGGAAGTTTTGTTTCTCTGCCTTAAGATTCTCTAAATTGTCAGGAATCCAGGCAACTGTTTAAGATTACATCAGTGGAAGAGCTGGCTAAGTAAGCATCCTTCCATTTTAGTGACTCTTTTTAGAATAAAATCTGTTTTCTTATTTAAAATTCATTTTTCATGGATGGTATACTTACGAGTATACTTGTCTGTTTCAAACCTAATAATTTAAGGTGTTAATGAAGACGGGGAAAAGATTTGTGTTTTCTGACTTATTTACCGATTGAATGTTCTTGTAATTTCAGAATAATCATATTTCTATTATATAGCTTATATTTAAGAATACATTATTCTAAGGAAAATAAACTAGATGCATTTAGACAAACACTGCATGATCTCACTTATACATATAATGTAAAAAGATCAAATTCATAAAAGAGAGAGAATAGTGGTTGCCAGAGGTTGACAGGGGAAATGGGGAGATGGTCAGAGGGTACAAATATACAGTTATAAGATGAATAAGTTCTGCTGATGTAATGTACAGTTTGGTGATTACAGTTTATAATACTGTATTGTAGACTTGAAATTTACTAAGAATGTAAATCTTAAGAATTCTCTTCACAAAAAAATTGTAACTATCTGAGGTAATGGATGTGTTAACTAACTTGATTATAGTAAGCATTTCACAAGGTATACGTACTTTAAATCATCATATTGTACTTCTTTAAAAAAATCACACTTTATAATCTAAATATATGCAATTTTTGTCAATCAAACCTCAATCAAGATAGAAAAATATGATAATCCTTCTGAACATAAAAATCTTTTAAAATTAATTTTATTTGTATAGGCTGTAGTACATACTGAAGGTTTGTTTCTGGTCTTCTGTTTCTGGTCATAGCAGGCTAGAATATTTGGACTACATCTCCCTCTGAGGAAAAGAATAACATCAGGATAAAATACATTATTAAAATTTTGCACAAGTATCAAGAACTAACAAGACAACGAAGACGTATCACAAGGAGAATAAAATTCAAAGAAATAAATGAATTCTAAATTTACTTTTGCCCTGAGGATACATGTAGATTTTAGGAAATTTGAACATTCCACCCAGTGAAGCTTACTGAATTCAAAGGATAGGACAACTGAAAGCAGTAAGTCCAAAAAAATTACCTTCCCCACAATATGCTGGAATATCAAAGGACAACCCCCTCAGGAAGGGACTGAGAAACGGAGGCCTCCTCTCTGACTGAATTTTGTTGGACAATCTAAGAAACCTTGAGCCATGAAATTGTTTTAAGCTGATTCTAAGACAGTATTGTTTGCAGATTCTTGGCTAAAACAAGTGCGTATACATTCTGAAGGAAAGGAAACTTCAACTCAGGCCTCACATTACTGTTACAGATAATATTTCAAGATTGATGGCCATCACACAGTCAATGATAATCAGAAACAAAAGGAAAAATAATAAGACTTCATGGGTGAGAACTGCAGGGGAAATTAAGAGAAAACAGAAAGAAATCATCAACATTTCAGCTATCAGAATAACAAACATAAATTATAAACTATGTTTAAAGAAATTTAAAACAACAACAAACTTGAAGATACCTATAAGGAAAATAAAATTATACAGAAGATTAGTGCAAATTTGGGAACAAAATGTAGATGTTATGGGAAGGAAACATTTGATGTTATACTATTAGACCTAGCTAAAGAGAAAATTAGTTAACTAATAATAGGTGAGAAGAAAGTATCCAGAGCACTGATAAAAAATACAAAAGAGACACCATATATTTTTTATATAAAATGTAATTACATTATATTATATATTATATTTATATAAGTAATATAAACTATAATTACATATGGCAGACATATATATGTAACAGAATAAATATCTCATATATTTAATGAGTTCCAGAATAAAAGGAGAGTGAAAATGTGGCAGTGGCATTACTTTAGAAGATGAGAAATGATTGTTCTATAACTAATGAAAAACAAATAATATCCAGAAATATTCCACATAGACACATTATAATTTAAAAATAAGGTGCAAAAGACAAAGTCTTCCATGATGCAAGAAAATATTAGATGGTATACTTTATGGAGAAAAAGAGGTATAGCTAACTTCTCGTGAGCAAAAACAGGAGCCAGAAGACAGTAGAACTATATCTTCACTGTGCTAAAAGAAAATAACTGCCAACCTAGAATTTCATGCCAGTTGAAAATATATTTTAAAAGGCAATTTCAATATGAAAATGAAAAAATGACATTTCCTCACAAAAACTAAGAAAATTTGTCATCCGTACAGCCACACTAAAGAAAATTTTAAATAATACATTGAAGTCAAAGGAAAATTGATCCCAAATATAAGGTCTGAGAGTCAAAAAAATAAAGATTAAAGAAACAGATAAATGCATGGAAATATATAAATAAACATTGTGTGAATCCACACTATTGATAGTGTGTGGTGTTAAGGAAAATAAGATAAATTTAAAATGCATGACAATAATCTATCTTGTTTTTCTTTAATGTCACATACATTATCATCATGGATTTAAACAAACTTATTATTTTCCCATACATTTATTATTTCTTTCATCTTCATTTCTTCAGACAAATAGATAACACAAAGGGAGATGGGAGATTTAAAGCCAAATATCTCACCAATTATATTAACTATAAATGGACTAAATATTTCAGTAAAAGAAAACATATTCAGGGTCCGGCCCGCTGGCGAAGCGGTTAAGCGCACACATTTCACTTTGGTGGCCCGAGGTTTGCCGGTTCGGATCCCAGGTCAGGACATGGCACCATGTGGCAAGCCATGCTGTGGTAGGTGTTCCACAGATAAAGTAGAGGAAGACAGGCATGGATGTTAGCTCAGGGCCCGTCTTCCTCAGAAAAAAGAGGAGGATTGGCAGATGTTCTCTCAGGGCTAATCTTCCTCAGAAAAGAAAAAAAAAGAAAACATATTCAGAATCCAGTATTATGATTTTTACAGGAAACCCACATAAATTATAAAGAAAAAAATGTTGAAAGTAAAATGATGGAAAAATATTTCATGAAAATTATCTTTAAAAGCTAGTATAGTTATATTATTATCAAGACAAATCAACTTGAAATCAAAGGGAATTGATAAAGATAAAGAGAATTACTTCATAGTGATAATTGTTTGCATTTCATCAGGAATATAGAAGTATTTCACTTTCATATGCACCTAAGACCATAAATAATATATAAAATAAGAATTTAATGACAACAAGAAGAAACAGAAAACTCTCTATTGGGAGACTTAAATATTTCTTTCCCTGTAATTGGCAGAATAAGCAGGAAAAGCAATATCATTAAAGATCTAATGCGTAAGTACAACATGATCAACAATTTTGGCCTAAGAAATAGTTATAGAATAGAATATGTAACATCTGAATAATAAACATTATTTTAAAACACACCAAGGAATTTTTTTTAATGACCACATATTAAAACATAGAGCAATTGTTAAAAATGTTTCAAAGGATCAAAAGCACACAGACTATAGATTCTGAGCACAATGAATTCATTTACAGTGCAATAATAAAATATAACTAAATAGTTATTATATGTTTGGTAATCACAAGATATACTTTTACATAAAACAGAGACCAAAAAAATCAACATGGAAATTAGAGAGTATTTTAAATAGGCATATCAAATTATTGCAAACACGCAAAAAGTGAGATCCACTGAGGCATTTTTAGAGGAAATAAGAAACTGACAGAATTTAATGAATTAAAATAAAACCCTACAAATATAAAATAGAGAGAATCAACAATGCCAGTCGTAAGTTCTTTGAAATTATTGATAAATTTGCTAAACCTCAAGTGAAATCAATCATAGAAAAGAAACAAGAAAAAGCAAAAATAGCCATAACATGGATTAAGAGGGAACCTGAATGAAACCCATTCAGAAATGTAAAAGATAATAGAACTTACATCAGTAAGATAGAGGAATAGGAAGTCCCAGAACTTGTCCCCCCATAGAAACACTGATTTAACAACAATATACAGACCAAAATACCTCTACAAGATTTCCAGAATCCAGTTAAGAAGTTTCAACACCTCAGGCAAGCAGAAAGCTGAGAAAAGCTACATTGAAATGAATAGGAAGAGTAATTTCACTTTATGTATGTCAGCCTTTCTCCCAAGCCAGCACAGCTCCATGGCAGAAGAGAACATAGGGCTTGTGAGTTCTTCCTCAGGAGGAAAGAGAAGCATACATCAAATGTTATGGTTGTTTGGAACCCTGCTCAGGGAGTTCATCGCCACTAGACATGACTTAGAGAAATCCTAAAGAGAGTCCTTCAAGTCAAAACAAAAGGATGCCAAACAGCAACAAAAAATGTATGAAAGTATAAAGTTCACTGGTAAAGGCAAATATATAGACAAATATGGAAGATTGTAATATTCCAGGGGATTAATATTCAAAATATGTAAGAAACTCCTTCAACTCAACAGCAAAGCCCAACCCAATTAAAAAATGGGCAAAGGAGGGGCTGACCCCGTGGCCGAGTGGTTAAGTTCGCGCGCTCTGCTGCAGGCGGCCCAGTGTTTCGTTGGTTCGAATCCTGGGCGCGGACATGGCACTGCTCATCAGACCACGCTGAGGCAGTGTCTCACATGCCACAACTAGAAGGACCCACAACAAAGAATATACAACTATGTACCGGGGGGCTTTGGGGAGAAAAATGAAAAAATAAAATCTTTAAAAAAAAAAAAAATGGGCAAAGGACTTGAAAGAAGTACAAATGGCCAATGGGTGTTGAAAAGATGCTCAACATCACTAATCATCAGGGAAGTAGATTTCAAAAGATTTGAAATCAGGATCTCGAAGAGATATTTGCACTCCCATGTTCATTGCAGCATTATTCATAATAGTCAAGAAGTGGAACAAGTTAAATGTCTGCAGACTGATGAATGAGAATGAATAAAGAAAATGTAGATTATATATGCAATGAAATATTTTTCAACCTCAAAAAGAAGGAAATCCTGTTACAATGTGGATAAATT
Source organism: Equus asinus (assembly GCF_041296235.1). NCBI lineage: Eukaryota > Metazoa > Chordata > Mammalia > Perissodactyla > Equidae > Equus > Equus asinus. Next base: position 37,663,510 of record NC_091800.1, on the reverse strand, counting down.
TTGAGGACATTATGCTAAGAGAAATAAGCCAGTCACAGAAGAACAAATACTGCTTGAACCCATGAGGTATCCAAAGTAGTCAAACTCACAGAAACGGAAAGTAGAATGGTGATTGCCAGGGACTGGGGAGAGGAGTGGGGAATGCAGTGTTGCTCTTCAAAGGGTATAGAGTTTCAGCCATGCAAGAATAAAAGTTTCTAGATGTCTACTGTAGAATAATATACTTATAGCTAACAATATTGAACTATACGCTTAAAAATTTGTCAAGATGGTAGATCTCATTTTCTGTTTTTACCATAATTTTTAAAAGATAAAAAATACTATGGGCAATGTATGTAATGTTTTAAAATTTAGGGAAAAAATAAGTGAATTCCTCAAAAATTAATTATTAAAAGTCATTTAAATAGTAAAGAATTAAAACACAAATTAACCCATAAATATTAACCAAATTAAATTGGTATTCAAATATCTTCCCTAAATGTTACTTAAGGTCATATAGCTTCAACACCAATTGGAATATAATTTAGGGAAAAAATTGTTTTAGTTCCATATTGCTGCTGTAACAAATTGACACAAAACATAGTCACTTAAAACAACACATTTTTATTATTTTACAATACTGTAGATCAAAAATCCAACATGGATTTCCCTAGGCTAATGTCAAGATGGTGACAGGACTTCATTCTTAAGAGAAAACTATCTTTTTCTGTCCTAGTTTCTAAAGGCTGCCTTCATTCCTTCCTTGACTTGTGAACCCCTTTCTTCATCTTCAATGCTAGCAATGTAGCATCTCTTTGACCCTGATTCTGTTATCACGTCTGTCTCTGACCACAGCAAAGAAAGGTTTTCCTCTTTTTAGATTCATGTGATTAGACTGAGCTCACCTGGATGATCCAGGATATTCTCACCATTTCAAAGTCTTCATTGTTAATCACGTCTGCAAAGTCCCTTTTCCTTGTAAAATAATGTATTCACAGATTCAGGGGATTAACACATGGACATCTTTGGGAGGCCATTGCTCTGACTACCAAAAGAATTTTCTCAATGTTCCATAAAATCTTCCAAAGACTAGATAAAGTAGGTTCACTCTCCAACTTTTTTCATGAGGTGAGTCTAAACTTGATTACAAAATTCAACAGGGGACTATGAGAAATAAAAATTGCAGATATATCTCACTCATAAAAACATTCAAATACCCTAAACTAAATATTAGCAAAGTAATTCCAGCATGAACAATATGGTTCCATGGAAAGAATGTAAGATATGCCTAAGATTAGAAAGCAAGCAATTCTAATTCATTATATCAACAAATTGACAGAGACTTTAAAAATCATATGGACGCTTAATAAATTGAAAGAAGCATTTGATGAAATCATTAAACAAAAGAGCTCTTAGAAAACTAGAAGGAAATGAGAGCATTTCCTTCATCTTTTATAGTATCTATAAAAATTAACACAGCATACGTTATACGCAAAATGTATACAGTATGATTTCATTTACCGAGGTCATTAATAAGCAGGACTAAATTCTACCATTTAAGGAAAAAAAAGATAAGAAATAATTTCCATTAAACAAAGATAGTTCTTAAATAGAACCAGTGAAGAGTCCAATGAAGGGAATCAAGAACAAGTACAGTGGATGCTTCTGGAGTGGGCATTATTCTATTTGTAGATCTGGTTACACGAATATTGGCTTTGTAATTGTCTGTTAAGCTGAATAGTTATATTTTATTTATGTGTGTTATATTTCTCAATTAAAAGGTTAAAATGAAATGCATTTTTAATATATATTTTACATCAGTAACCCATGTTTGTTGTAGAAATATAATAAATTAAGGCATTCAAAAAGGCAAAGAAGAAAATATAACAATTTTCTTTCCATCCTGAAGTACCAGTAGAAATTGCTATATTTCCTTTCAAGTGTTTGTGTATATAACCATACAAATGTATATGAATTTCAAAAAGAGATTCTATTATATTGTACTCTGATTAGGAGTGTAGAATGAATATTTAGTACATTAATTAATGTAACTCAACATCAACATTTTCAATGGGTATATCCTATGATATATTACTAGTATAGTTGTCAGGTCAAACACTACTCAATATTTATGTGATTTCATATATCTTGTAATTGCACTCCATATATATATAGGGAATGCCCATTTTGCTACATTCTTGTTGACATGAGCCATTATTATTCTTTTTCAAATTTGTAAACATGAGAATTAAAAATGACTTTATTCTTTTGATTGATATTTCTTTGATTTGTCACTAGTTGGAACATTATTTTCATGTACTTACTTATTTGTATTTCTTCTCCTATGAAGTTCTTGCTGATTCCCTTCCCTCTTTTCTTCTTTACAGTCTATTGTATGAGAACCCCCTCTGATGCTATGATGGTCCCTAAGTCACTACCAGAAAAGTTGTGCTATGAGTCATAGAACTGCCAAGATCAAAATGTTTGAGTTGCACAGTTTATTACATCAATTTAAAACTCACAGTGAGAAGCAAGGGGAAAGCAATGGAATTAATTGATATACTTAGGATAGATAGAAAGTGGAGAAGGGTGAAGAGTATGCCTCAATTGGATCCTGGAATACATAATACCCATATTCCTGTCTCTTTTTTTGCCACACAACTTTCTCTGCTGATAATGTAGTTATGGAAACGGGAGCTAAGCAAGGAGCAAGGAAACCTAATCAGACAGAAGTTGCCTGAGTCCGGTGCACACACACTCTAACAGAGAGCATAGTGACCAGTGTGTGGCCACAGCTATGGCTTATGAATTCACCTGCTAAACTGCCATGGATTATATTTGCAGATTTTAAGGGTAGAGCACATGTTGGGCAAGAAGAAGATGATACTGGATGTCACCAAGTGGATGCCAAATATGAAGGTAACAGAGCTGTCAGACAGAGGTGCGATCAACATTTTTTCTTTCCAGCCCTCTTTATGTATAATCAACACTCACATTTCTATTTATTCTGTCTTTAGTCTATTTTGTAGATTACTAACTTTTTATATTTAATGCACCTTATAAATTCTGTTCTGTCTCACACATACGTGTTACTTACTTACTTATCTATATTTAACATTTTCCATATGTTCTGTCCATATCTCATATGCTACTAGCTTACTTACTACATATGCTCAAGATTCAGTCATCACAATATCCCTATGAGTTGTTCTATTATTATAATTTTTTCCAATGATATTTAGAGACCAGTAAACTTTCCAAGGCCACTCATATAGTAAGGAGGAAAGCTAGGATTTGGATCTGGTTTGTCTGACTCTATGCACAAACATGACTGTTATATTAGACTACTTTTCACCTGGATAAAGAATAAATATTTGATAAATTATTTTCTAATTTATTGAAATTGCCTATTCTTTATTTGTGACATCGGCATTAGCTCTCTACAAGAAGTTGTGTTCATTCAGATAATTCATTCAAACCACTTGTCTCTGTAGATACACTCATAGAGGATAGTTTTGATATACTTGGAAAGCACTTTCTTCATTATGCCACATTTCCTGCATTATTCCTTTTTGCCACTCAAGTGCCAGCTATTAATCTATGCTGCACATTAATATAACTGGAGAATAGAAAAACATACCTTCTGGCACTAGAACTCTATATTCCTGCCTCTTTTCACAAAAATTGTATAAAATGTCTTTTGAGAAGAAATATTAAGATAAGAAAGTCTGAGACTGAGAAAGGCATTGATCCCAATAAGGCTGAAAACAAATACAGAAAAAAAAAACCTATCACTTTGAAATGCATTAAGTTGTATGATTCTCATGGTTTTTTGCACACTGGAGATTGTGTATGATAATGACAGAGAGAATTAAGTAGGAAATCGTAAAGAGAAGGTTTAGTGCATGAGAACAGTGTTGTGTCTATTTGCACAGCTCCTCCTCCCCACCTAAGATTCTGTTTCTGGAGATGAGGGACAGATACATGAACTGGCTAGAGAGAAAATTAATTTAATCTGTTTGTATCCTAACACAAGACTGAAAAATAAGTGTTATCATAATTGATATAGTTTATATGAAAAATGGAGAGCTGGAGTGGTCAGCAAATGTGTCCAGAAGAGGATAACAGGGCTGAACCATAAAAGATGGAGGATAGTTAGATGGCAGAGAGTAACAGGGAGAGATGGCACTCATAGTTAGAGGAAGAAAAAACCCCAAAGCAAGAAACCATATATTCAAAACACTTATTGATCACCTACCATATATCAGGTAATGAAATAAGTTCTTGAAATATAAGAAAACAAATGATGGCCTCACTGCTCAAGAATTTAAGGTTATTTGGAAATGTTTATACATTTAATACAGAATGATAAGTGAAATTATGGAAATACATACACTAGATGGATAAATGGAGAGGAGAAATAGCAACTAAGTTTGTGTGTGTCAACGAAACGCTCAAATAGGTGCAAAATTTTGAGCTGTGCTTTAAGAAGAATTAAGTAAGGAAATAGTAGTGAGACAGAGGTTCTTAGGGTCATGTAAAAGCATCTGCTTTTCTCGAGAAATTTAAAAAGTTAGTGTTTTACCACAGGTTGTGTGTGTGGTGGAAAAGAGAAAGAAAAAAGAGTAATGCATGGAACAGAGTTGAAAGAATGAGCCAAAGCCTATAAGATTTGTATTGTATGAAAAGAAATTTGGAATTTATTCTGTAGAAAATGGGAAAACTATTAAAGAATGACTGGCGTGAGAGACTCATGATCAGATTTTAATTTCAGAAAGATTACTCCAGGACTATGATAGAAACAGATCAGAAGAAGGCTATGCTATAGAGATTATAAAGGTGATGAGTGCTATGGGGATTATAAACAGGTGAAATACAAAGCCTAAAATGAAGCAATAGCAAAGGATGTAAACAGAAAAAGTATTTCTGAGATTTACTAAAAGGAACTATTAACACAACCCTGTGTTGTTCTAGGGAGGAATTATAGATAACTCACAAGATTCAGTTTGAAATTCTGCTGGGACTATAGGGCCACTCATCAAAATAAGGCAAGAAAGAAAGTTGGGGAAAGACAGAGAATTTACTCAGAATTTATTCTTTATATTAATTTTAGGTGCTAATAGAAAATTTGTGAAGAGCTAACCAGTAGGCAGCACACAATTTTGGGTCTAGAAATTTATATTTATAAGTTATAATCACATGATAGCAGAAGGTATAAGTATATTGGGCTTTCCCAAGAGAAGATGCAGATTATATGGAGAAAACAGAAGAAGATCCAGGATAACACACTCAGAAATAGCCAGAAATAGTCACATTTTATGAGTGGATGAAGAATGAGAAATGCACTCATTTCATTAGGTTGTAAACATCAAGATTGCAGAAACTGCTGTATCACCATATCAATGACTACTAAAATGAGTTTATTGACAAATATAAAAATGACCTAGCGGTGAAAATAATCAAAACATACATCTAGAAAGGGAAGAAGAAACAATAACTAGTAGTTAAAAATCAATGGACTCAGTTGACAACAGATTAGACACTGCTGAATAAAGAATTAATGAAATGGAATATATGTCAGAAGAAATTATTCAGAATGCAACACAGAGAGACAATTAAACACAAAACATGAGGGATTTAAAATATGAAAGATAAAGTAATAAGGTCCTACAAAATATAAAGATCTAGTAGGAGAGAAAATAGATAAGAGATGGAAGCAATTTAAAAAGAAATTGAATGGAAATATCCAGAACTAAAGAAAATATAAGATTCAGTATAATATATATATATAAACACATTAAAAAACTCAAGCAAATCTCAAGCAGGATAAGTAAAATAAACTCATATTATGTAAAACTTCAAAACACAAAAGAAATAGACTATAAAAGCAACCAAAGGCAAAAAGAAGTTACCTTCAAGTGAGACAGAGTTGAGTCTCTCAACCACTGTTTTCTCAACAAAAAACATGAGGAAATTTAAATTTGCGTGCATATTCCAAGATAATAGCAAAATTTGAGTACTGCATTATTTAATATTACCTTGAGTGAATATAGTAGACACCAAGTCGCTGTTTAGCTTAGAAAATTGTTTCCTTCTCTAATTACAACTCTGAGTGGCTATTTTTGTGTTATATAATTCTGTCTCTATCTTCCATAGCTTATGTATCAAAGAATTTGGTTTTTCTTAATATTAATAATCAGTTTCTTTCTTTCAGAAAGTAAATTTGTGTAGAGATAAATGGAGACTAGAATTTGAAGATGAATCCTTAGTGATAGTACCCTAGTGTGAAGACTCTTCTTGTCTTATTTTGTTTCTATCTAAACCAAACATATCTAATAAAGCAACTTATTAAATCTTTCTGAGTCTCAGAGAATAAAAAGATATACAAAATAAGCAGATTCTTGCAGATATCAATTGACGTAGTCAACTGACTAATAGTGTGATATCATCTAATAGGTAATAAATGGTATATATTTCTATTATTGCACTTTGTCATATATACACATTCCTCCAAAAATTGAGACACATAAGAAAAGTGCTAGCCATCAGTCCTGACTTTCTTAGTTGTCTGTGTGTGTGTGTAATGGGGGAGTGGGAGCATGTTATGAGATGGAAAAGACCAGTGAGATTCTCCCTTCCAATGTGATGAGATTCAATTTACCAAGGGACACAGTCTTTTTATTCAAGCAGCCCAATTTGTGCAGCAGTTGTACAGTCTATCAAAAAATTCTAATATTGAGGGCGCCGGCCTGGTGGCATAGAAGTTAAGTTCCCACACTCTTCTTTGTTGCTCCAGGGTTCACTCGTTCCGATCCCAGGTGTGGACCTACACACCACTTATCAAGCCATGCTGTGCCAGGTGTCCCACACATAAAGTAGAGGAAGATGAGAAAGGATGTTAGCTCAGGGCCAATCTTTCTCAGCAAAAATAAGAGGATTGGCACCAGATCTTAGTTCAGGGCTAATCTTTCTCAAAAAAAAAATTCTAATGTTGGGGATTGAAAAGACTTCTTTGAAGATATAATATTTCAAATCAGCCTTCAAGGTTAAGCCTCATTTACAAACCCAAGAATAATATTGGAGTTAATGCAAGAGTTTGTATTAGAAGGATGAACAATATAGAAGACCTGAGGTGTGAGGGAACTGGAGATTCTGGTGGAAGTAGAATTGCAACGATTAACTGTTCAGACTGAGGAGAGAAGGATGTGAAATCAGGTGGGAGTTTATATACCAGGAATGCTCCTCAAGAGTGATGGTCAAGGCTATAATTATCACCTGTGGATTATTTTCAAATTTCACAAGTCCCTGTTCCTAAAATATGCCCAAAACTTTTAATTGTGCATTAATTATACACATTCATTAAAAAACTATGAAGAAAACACTTTTTATAAAGCAGCGTACTCCACACAGAAACTGGAGAGAGAGCAAGAGAAAGAGAGAGTAAATATTTTAAATGAGTATGGGTATTATCCAACTAGGTCACCTAGTGATAAAGTGTATTTAAAATATGTACTATAAAAGTAATTAGATTCAGGCATTTGTTTAAAACCTCATGAATACTCTCAATGACAAACATAATTTAAATCTAATATTAGTAATTAAATCTTAAATTTTCATTACAAGTTGTTTTTGTGTGTGTGTGAGGAAAATTCACCCTGAGCTAACATTTGCTGCCAATCCTCCACTTTTTGCTTAAGGAAGATTTGCAGAGCTCATATCTGTGCCAATCTTCCTCTGTTTTGTGTGTGGGTCACTGCCACAGCATGGCTGCCAACAAATGGTGTAGGTCTGCCCCCAGGAACTGATCCCAGGCTGCCCACGTGGAGCATGTCAAACTTAAACACCAGGCCACAGGGCTGGCCCCCAAACGATTTAATCTTTGTGAGAGTTGATCAAAAGGATGATTGATCATGAACCACTAAAAATGGTAAATTTTGTTGCAAAATAAAATGATATTAAGTATTGTGGTTTCTATGTGATATCATTGAAATGCATTGATAAAATTAGGCAGCCCAGGACTAATCATCAGCTGCCAACGAGAAAATGTAATTCATGTTCTGAAAACCCTTTGTAGCAAAAGTTTCTCCTTGGTTAAAGGAGAACATGGAAGTAATACTGAGGGCTTTCTGGGAACAAGAAGGCATTTATCACAGCTACTTTGTAAATCAATGCTATATTATCTGGAACACATTCATTTGGAATTTTTAAGAATTCTTATGACTTTAAAAATTAAAGTCAAACTTTTTATCGGTTCATGAAAAGAGAATTCACTAATCAAATTAATCATTTACACAAGGTTATTAGAGGGGATTAAATTCACTTAAGAAAGCGACATGTTTTCAAATCATGAAGCAAATTGTCCATACTGTGAGAAGTGAACACCTTTTTCCACTCTTGGTTTTCAAGAGGAGGAATTTTCTCTAGCAGAACTTTTGGCCTCTCTTTGTCCTTTTCCTCAAGTTATCTCTAAGCCAGTAAACTAATTTACTGATCAGAAAACTCGAGAAGAATAATGCTTCAGGGCAAGCCAGTCCTTAGGATGACCTCAGCTGCTATTGCTCCAGGGCCTCAGCTCAGCGAGTGGAGGCCTGTCCAGGTCCAGCACTGCCAAAGATGGGCAATTTTGGCATTCAGAAAGCAGCTCCACTTGACTGTCACACTGTACTATATCCTCAGTCCAGCCATTGTAAGTAATAACAGGGGTATTTTGTTGGCTTTCTTTATTGTTTTATACTATTTCTCAAATTAAACAGTTTTCAGTCAGTGGAGAAAAACGCTACTTATTGAACACTGACTGGTGCAAACCAACACATAGAAATAACATGCCAATCATCCAAAATGTTACTGCTCATTGAAAGACGTGCTGGGAGATATTTCTATATTTGTCTAGTTATTGGTTTACATTATTATTGAATTTAGCTAACAATAGAAAAATAAATTATTTTCTAATTGCCTGAATCCCAATCATCATGCTTTTTAGAGCTGGAGCCAGCTCAGAGGAGTTTGGCAGTTTGGTGGCTTCTATGTGTTCCTATGATCTGAGAAATTATGAAAATGCTGCTGTTGCAAGGCTCCATCTTTCCAAACTGTGGGTGCAATTTTAGAATATACGGCTTTGGGCAGGCCTGGTGGTACAGTGGTTGAGTGAGCACGTTCCTCTTTGACAGCCTGGGGTTCAACGGTTCGGATCCCGGGTGCGGACATGGCACCAATTGGCACGCCATGCTGTGGTAGGCATACCACATATAAAGCAGAGGAAGATGGGCACAGATGTTAGCTCAGGGTCAGTCTTCCTCAGCAAAAAGAGGAGGATTGGCAGCAGTTAGCTCAGGGCTAATCTTCCTAAAAAAAAAAAAAAGAATATATGGCTAAAGTGAATGTCTGAACAAATCTTGAATTTCAAAGTGAATAATGGAACAAAAGCAAATTTGAAACCAAATAACAGATTAAAGACAAGGCTTGTTTTCAAAAAGTGTTATGAATAGCTAGAGTATGATGTCAGATTTTCTCCACAGTTTCAGAGGAATCATCATTGTTTTTTTTCTTCCCCCGGACCTGTGAATAGCTGATTCAATTCCATTTTTTCCCAGTAACTTCAAAGATAATGTGTGTAGATGCAATTGAGAAGGTCCAAAATAAATCTTAAATACATAGTGTGCAGAGGGCATAAGCTAAGAAGGATAACTGTGATGGAAAGTAGGAGCTAAGAGCTTTGGACCTACATCTTTCATGTATACCTGTGTGAATCAAGGTGTGTATATGTATATATCTCTATCTCTGTGTATCTACCTATCTATCTATCTTTCTATCTATCTTCTATCAATCTATCTATCAACATCTCAATGGCAATGCAAAGAGAAAGTAAAGATATGTTCAATGTATTTTTTAAGTAGTTGGTACTCAGTATAACCAATAAATCTAATGAAAACCATGTTTTTGCACAGACCAAAGAGTAATCATATATTTATCCTTTCTATACAAGAATCTATAATCTTATAAATGGCAAAGGCCAGACAGTGTGGAGAAAAGCAACAGAAAAATAAAGGGCTCTGAATAATATTACAGTTTTATGAAGGACATGAAAGAAACTATGCCAGATAATATTCATACTCTCTCAGCAAAATATACTTGTACAAGCAGAAATAATGAGAATTAAAATCTATAAACTCAATGCAGAGTCTCTATTCTCATTGTGCTTTGCAACCAGATGCAGACCCAGGAAGACATGGCCAATTTTTTCTTGTAATCATGCCAAGCAGGAAAAAAAGGCGCATTACCAGAATTAACGTGCTGTATGACTTTGTGAATGCCCCTTCAAGCTGTCAGTCTTCTTGCCAGTACTACAGCAGTGGCGTTAACCAACAGGAGTATGGACTTATTTCAAGCCAGGTGTCGAGCAATTTGAAATGCATGAGTTCCTTGTTGTGAAACAATCATTCCCTCTGAGGCTCATATTGTCCTCATCACTCCATGAACTCCGCACACGGTGAATATGCATTTACTTGCTTTCCTACATGCAAATTTCCAAGAAGACTAGAATATTGCTGCCTCCCACGCTCTTTACAAGTTCTTGCAGCGGGAATCAGGAAGGCAAGCTGCAAGAAAGAAGGCAGGCACTGGAGTTGAAGACTGTCCTAAAAGATTCTACAACAATGGCATCACGGGTGAGCAACAACAATCCAACAGATGGCCTCTGACATAGACAAGTACACAATTTTAGCAGTATTTGAGAAATCTCACATGATAGAAGTAAAATGAAAAATTTCAAGCTGTAAACACAATGGGAAATCCTAGTTTGTTGTTCCTAGGATTTATTTTTACTATTTCTTAGCTGATTGTCTTTTTCAACTGTTTTCTTCTCTGTCACAGAACATCAAAGTTAATTATGAACAAAGCCCTTAGTGTGCTTAACTTGTTTTTATTTGGAAACAAGTCTTATAATATAATTTCTAACTTTTTTGTATCTCTTAGTAGATTCCAATATCCTCTCCCCATGGGCAAATTAAAATGATAATTGTACAGATATGAGTCCCCCAAATGATGGATTCATAATTATTTCCTAATGTGCCAAGATCTAAAATGACTTTAAGGGACTTAATTTAATTATTTAAGCTAATTTTAGCAATGTTACAATCAACAGTGATAAATATATTTGGAAAATATGAATTGACCATGCACAGTCTATTGAAAGATCACAGATAGGAAAATTCTGTAGCTGAAATCACACTTTCTTTTTCAGGAATAAGAAATTTATGGTGGAAAATAGCAAACCAGTCCATTAGAATGACCAGAATTAGTAATGTGACTAGATTTTTGATAGAAACATAGATTCCATATTCAAACGGTATAGGACCCCATAATAGTTCCACAATTCACTAGCTGTATGGCTTTGAGAAAGAAAATAAATCTCTGTGCCTCAATTTTCTCATCTGTAAAATGGACATAATAGTCCTTATTTTATAGAGTTATTATAATAATTACGCTTGTTAACACTGTTAGAGTGACAAGAATAATGCCTGGAATATAGTCTGTAGTCAATAGAATTTGAATATTATAGCTATTATCGTTCTGTTCAACTTAATGACAAACTTATCTCCAGTGCATTTAGGAAAATATAGAAAAAAAGGTCTGCGGTACCTAAGAAGGAAAGAAAGATGTCTAAACTCCCCCCTAAATTCTCTTTAATGGTGATTTATGGTTTTGTTTAGAAAGCCCATCCACACAGATATAAGGTCATTTTAGAAATTAAAAAAATATGAACTATTTTAAATAATCCATCAATAATATACATTTATATGGTCTCTTATATTGTTCATTCAAATATTTGTCTCAAAAACTGCCTTAGGACTCCCAGGAAGAAGTTTTAAAAAATATGTTGAGCACATTTCCGCATACATGGATATATAAATAAAATATGCCCAAAAGCTTTTTTAGAAAGCTATAAGCTAAAAATTTGCCCATAAGATGATATTCTTGAGTGAGTATTTTTATGGCTAAGATATAAGCTCTGTACCTTAATTACAGCAGAAGGAATAGTGCTGGTCTCATGAATTTAGTAAACACTTCCCCTAGAAGAGTATTCACCAATTGGAAAAAATAGATCCATGTCAAAAGATACATAGCTTTATAAAAATATGATGCTAACAGAATTTTCAGTGCAAATTAAGGTTGCTTCTAAAACAAGGAACAATGAGCAACATATTTGCAAGCAGAAAAAGAATTTTGAATTGCATCTGCAGCTTTGTTTGCAATTATAATACAACAGTCATTCATCCCATTATGAAGGAGCTTGTGAGCTCTGTTAGCTCCTTATTGGTGTTATGAGACAAACAACAAAAAAATCTCGTATTGTGTGTTAAGCCTGTTCATAAAATATGTGAATTCCCCCCCAACTCAAGCTGTGCATTAAGTTCCAAATAGTAGGAGGAAATTGTCCTTACTCTCCAAGCACATCATGAGTATTTCCAGGAACTGCTTCTCAGACTACATGGAACTATAACAGAAAGAGAAATTTGGATCCTCCACTGCAGGTAATTTTAATTTTTTTAAAAATCACAGAATATCTTCTACAGCATATTTGAAAATTTAATGTTAAAGTCAGAGTTTTATAAGGGTGGGTTATTTAGGAGTCTAAAGATAAGTTTTTAAACTAATAGTTGAACATTATCCATTCTCTTCTAACAAACTCTGCTGGATAAAGATGTATTTTTATTGACTTTTATAACGAGAAAAATGGGTGTGCACAATAAATAGGTGCGCACAATCACTGAGGTTGATGGCTTTCACTTCCCATTAAATACAACCTTTTTAGTGGGATATACCCCTGACTGAGCTTCTGTGGGTGTCACTCTCTGTCATGAGCTTTTATCCATGTTATGTGAATCAAACTGACTTTATAGACTTTCCACTTGTGATCATTCTTACTGATCGATTGCAAAGGTCACAGCGTTGGAGTATGGACACTGCAGAGTCATAGAATGCTCCTGTTCTCCCAGCCCCAAGACTTCTGCCCAGTTTGCTCCTCTCCATTCTTCTTCTTCTTCTTCTTTTTTTTTTTTTTTTAGTGAGGAAGATTGGCCCTGAGCTAACATCTTTGCCACTCTTCCTCTATTTTGTATGTGGGTTGATGAATGGTGTGTAGGTCTGTGCGTGGGATCCTAAGCTGGAAACCCTTGGCCACGGAAGCAGAGAGTGTGAACTTAACCACTATGCCACCAGGTCGGCCCCTGCTCCCTCCATTCTTGACCTCACTTTCACCACCCAGTGCTTGCTCCCTCAGTTTTTCTGATTTGAGAGGACATCTGCAATATACTCAGTCTTGGCTACACAGTGAGAAGAGAAGAGAGAATATGCCCCACAATGCTTTACTCTACTTGTTGCCATCCTTCCATCCTCTCAATCAGCCTTCTGTTTAGGGGAAAACAGTTGCTTCTTTAAGCAAGAGAAATTCTCAAAATTAGCCATCTATCAGATAAGCACACATGAGAAACAAATAGCACTGACCCAAGGCTACATTATCCAGCCAGTCCATCCATCCATCAATCAATCTAACAGTGAAACAAAAGAGTTTGATATAACAAGCTAAAAATAAACCTGCTGAAAACTTACCCGAATAATGGCCCCTCAGGTGTACAGGCCAGGTGATCTTTTCCCTCAGATTACCAAAAAGTAGGGGAAATATCACCTCAAAACACTAAACTTGAAAAGTTGGTAAAATCACCTATGTACAGTGGGAAATGTAGGTTGGAGCTCAATCTGTTCAGAAATGCCACAAAATCTCAATTTGTCATTAAGACGAAAGGAAAATTAGAAACGTCTTTAATCAACTGATGATTCCTCATTTGTGCCCGATGTTCTGCCCACCAGCCTACGCAGAATTAGTTTGTTCTTATCAACAGGTGGGCATCACTCGGCCTTGCTGGGTCTTGTGTTCATTTGTTTGATGTTTCATCCCACAGTCAGTTATAGTTTTTGTTAATATCAGTTATTTGAAAATCAAGCAAAAGAAAAATTGTAAAATTGTATCTTAGCGAAAAAAATTCTGAACATTTTTCCAGTGAATAAATTATAATTGTTAACAATAGGACTAGGAAGCATCAAATATTTTATCCTCAAAAGTCATATCTAGGATAAAAACTCCTTCATTACGAACATAGAAAATGATATATTTTCTAAACTAAAGAGTTGCACAAAATTTAAAATTTGTGAAACAATCAATGAAATTGTCAGAGTACATAAAGTCGTCATCAGTAATTAGGATGATCAGAATTTTTTTTAACTTTTTATTGAGATTATGATAGTTTACGACCTTGTGAAATTTCAGTTGTCCATTTTTGTTTGGCAGTCGTGTTGTAGGTACACTACTTCACCCTTTGTGCCCACCCCAACCCCCCCCCCCCTTTCCCCTGGTAGCCACTAATCTGTTCTCTGTCTACATGTTTAATTTCCTCATATGAGTGGAGTCATATAGAGATTAGGATAATCAGATTTTTTAATGTTTGTGATATAGTGTTATTTAAAAAGTGACATTTTGTTGCTTTTCTGAAGTGCCATAAACAAGGAATTAAATGTGAAATAATTTGGTTGTATAGAGAAGAATTTTACTAATGATGTAAATATGTTCCTAATGCTAGTATTAGGCAAGCAGGCAAGCCAGAGAGAGACCACTTCATTTACAATTGTATAAAACTAATCCATTTTGGCCTTTTGTATTTTCAAAATAATTTTTATAACAATGTCTCTCAAATCTCAGTTATCATAAAGCAATTTGATTTGGCCTTCTAACAACAATGAGACGCATGTCTGCACACATGCACACCCTACATATATATTTAACCTAAAGACCTATAAATGATTGTAGACTGTGTGTATATGTGTATAGACATAATGTATATGTTACCATATTTTTTTTTAAAGATTTTTTATTTTTTCCTTTTTCTCCCCAAAGCCCCCCTGGTACATAGTTGTGTATTCTTCGTTGTGGGTTCTTCTAGTTGTGGCATGTGGGACGCTGCCTCAGCGTGGTCTGATGAGCAGTGCCATGTCCGCGCCCAGGATTCGAACCAACGAAACACTGGGCCGCCTGCAGCGGAGCGCGCGAACTTAACCACTCGGCCACGGGGCCAGCCCCTATATGTCACCATATTTTACATGTGAAATTCTAAATTCTAAATTAGAGATCCAAGATACTGTTACTGTGGCTATAGATGATTCTGTTGATATGATTTCAGTAATAACAATGGAAATGAATATACATTTTACCATAATAGGTTTTAGTATTCAAAATAAAATGAAGTATTTCAAAATTATTTATCTAGTTATTTAATCATCAGAGTTTTTAACTAAAATTCACCTAACGGAGAGGCCAACGACTCCATTGCAGTTCATGTTCCTCTGACTGAAATATAAGAAAGAGGTTGAAAATTCTTTCTCTACATTTACATCTGTAAACTAAATTAATTACATATTTATATACTTGTAATCCCAAATATTGATGATGAATTGCTAAGAATTTGCATTGGCTATAATTTGAATCTTCTGAGGCACGATGTAAATTATTAAAAATGAAATTGTTTTTATTTATGCTGAGAAAAGAGTCATCCTTCCCTTGGCTCCCAAAATACTATAATTTCCTAGTTCTTATCTTACTAAGTCTTACTAAGCTAAGACTTCTTGTAAAGCTACTTCACCAACTTCTCCTCCTGGGTAAGAGTTCTTTTAGTTTCAAGTTACAGAAACTCAATTCACATGAGTTTAAGGAAAAGAGGGAGTTCATAGGATCATGAAATTATGATCAAAACCCAACCAGATGCCATTCAAATCTCTCTCAAGGTTTTTTTCCTACAGGAGAAAAAGACTATGAAACGAATTCAGCCATAAAGAAGGAAATAATTGGTTACTTGAAACCAATTTCTTGGTAAAGTAAACTGAGCAGGAGTTAAAGAATTTTATCCACTCTGAAATTTAAATAAAGTTGAAAGACGTTACTAAATAATTAGTGAAATGTTTAGGTTACAACCCTGTTTTCAAGAATTTTACTTAGCACCTTTATAGGTTTGGGTCTATAAAATGGCTCAACATTGCAATTGAGTAATGAGGAAAATTTCCTCAAGTATCTTCAGGATCAGATCTCAAGCTCCAAGTAAAATCTTGGCCAATATTTAACTTCAGCTATCTGACTAGGTAAACCAAATTTAATTGAGACAGTAATTCCAAATCTCTTGAAATAATATGTGTTGTCTGAATGGTTAAAGGTCTTTAGTCCTGGGAATTTTTTTTTTACTGTGGTGGAAACGCTTACGTGAGATTTACCCTCTTAATCAATTTTTTAGTGCACAACTCAGTATTGTTAACTCTAAGCATAATGTTGTACAGCAGATCTCTAGAATTTAATCATCTCACATAACTTTAACTTCATACGCCTAAATAACAACAGCCCATTCCTTGCCCCCCAACCCCTGGAAACCACTATCCTACTCTTTGCTTCTATGTGTTTGACTATTTTACATACTTCATATAAGTGGTATCATGCAGTATTTGTCCCTCTGTGACTGGTTTATTTCACTTTGCATAATGTCCTCAAGGTTCATCCATGTTGTCTCATTGCAGGATTTCCATCTTCTTAAGGATGAATACTATTCTGCCGTATGCATATACCACATTTTCTTTATCCAGTCATCCATCAGTGGGCATTCGGTTGTTTCTACGTCTTTGCTATTTTTAATAGTGCTGCAATGAACATGGGAGTGCAAATATCTCTTTGAGATTCTGATTTCAAATCTTTTGGATAAATATCCAAAAGTGGGATCCCTGGATCACAAGGTTTAAATTAAAATTCTATTTTTAATTTTTTGGCAGAACTTCCATACTGTTTTCCATTGGAGCTGAATTATTTTATTCCCCCAAAAGCGTACAAGGGTTCTAATTTCTCCACATCCTTGCCAACACTTATCTTTTGTTTTTTTGATTAACAGCCATACTAACAGGTGTGAGGTGATATCTTATTGTGGCTTTAATTTTCATTTCCATGACCATTAGTAATATTAAGTATGTTTTCATATACTTGTTGGCTATTTGTGTGTTTTATTTTGTGAAATGTCTATTCAAGTACTTTGACCATTTTTTAATTATTTGTTTTGCTATTGAGTTGAAGAAATTCCTTGTATATGTGGACTATTACCCTCTTATTAGACATATTATTTGAAAATATTTTCTCTCATTTCATAGGTTCCTTGTTCACTCTGTTAATTTTTCTCTTTGCTGTGCAGAAACTTTTTAGTTTGATGTCATTCCACTTGTCTAATTTGGCTTTTGTTGCCTATCCTTTTGATACCATATCCAGTAAATCATTGCCAAGATCAGTGCCAAGGAGCTTTTTCCCTACATTTTCTTCTAGAAATTTGATAGTTTCAGTTCTCACATTTAAGTCTTCAATCCATTTTAAGTTGATTTTTCCACATGGTGTAAGATAAGAGTGCAAGTTTGTTCTTTTAGATGTGCGTATCTAGTTTTCTTGGCACCATTTATTGAAGAGACCATCTTTTTCCCATTATGTATTCTTGACCCACTTGTCAAAGATCATTTGACCTTTTAATGCATGGGTTAGTTTCTGGGCTGTCTTTTCTGTTCCATGGTCTCTATATCTTTCTTTATTCCAGTACCATACTGGTTTAATTACCGTAGCTTTGTAATATCTTTTGAAGTCAGAAAGTGTGATGCCTCCAGCTTTGTTCTTTCTCAAGATTGTTTTGGCTATTCAGGGTCCTTTGCTGTTCCACGTGAATTTTAGGATTGTTTTTTCTATTTCTGTAAAAATTGCCTATTTTGGATTTTGATAGTGATAGCATTGAATCTGTACATCACTTTGAGCAATATGGACATTTTAATAATATTAAATCTCCCAGCCGTGAGCACAAGAGGTCTTTCCATTTATTTGTGATTTCTTTGATTTCTTTCATCAATGCTTCTGCAGTTTTTAGTGTACAAGTCTTTCATCTCCTTAGCTAACTTTATTTCTGAGTATTTCATTCTTCTTGATGCTATTGTTAATGAGTGTTTCTTAATTTTCTTTTCAGACATTTTGCTGTTAGTGCATAGAAAGGCAACTGACTTTTGTGTGTAGACTTTCTATCACGTAACTTTACTGAATTTGTTTATTAGTTTTAACAGGTTGTTTTAGTTTTGTTGAATTTTTAGGGTTTTCTATATATAAGATAACGTCATCTGCAAGAAGAAAAAATTTTACTTCTTCTTTTCTGATTTCAATGTTTTTATTTCCTTTCTTTTGCCTAGTTTCTCTGCCCAGCACTTCCAGTGCTATTTTGAATAGAAGTGATGAGAGTGGACCTTCTTGCCTCTTCCTGATCTTATAGGAAAAGCTTTCAGTTTTTACAGTTGAGTGTGAAGTTAACTGTGAACATTTCATATGTGGCCTTTATTGTGTTTAAGTAATTTCCTTCTATTCCTAGTTTTTTGTGAATTTTTATCATGAAAAAGTGCTGACTTCTATCAAATGCTTTTTCAGCATCTATCGAGATGATAATGTGATTTTTAGCTTTCATTCTGTTAATGTGGTATATCATATTAGTTGATTTTAATATGTTGAACCCTCTTTACCTTGTTGAATCATCCCTAATTGGAAAAAATCCCCCTTGGTCATGGTGTATGATCCTGTCATGTATTGTTAAATTCAAATTGCCAGCGTTTTGTTGAGGATTTTTGCATCTTTGTTCATCAGGGATATTGCCCTGTGGTTTTTGTTTGTTTTCACAGTGTCTTCATCTGGCTTTGCTATCAGGGTAACTTGGGCCTTATACAATAAGCTTGGAGATGTCCCATCTTCCTTAATTCTTTGGAAGAAATTAGGAAAAATTGGCATTAATTCTTCTTTAAATGTTTGGTAGAATTCAATAGTGAAGTCATCTGGTCCCGAGGTTTTCTTTGTGGAGGGTTTTTGATCACTACTTTAGTCTCCCCACTAGTGTAGGTCAGTTCAGATTTTCTGTTTCTTTGACTCAGTCTCGGCGGTTTGTATGTTTGGGAATTTTTTCATCTCTTCTATATTATCTTTGTAGGCATATAACTATTCATAGTAGTCTCTTATGATCCTTTTTATTTCCATGGCATCAGTTCATTTTTTATTTTATTTATTTGAGTTTCTTTTTTTGTAGTTAGCCTGTCTAATAGTTTGTCAATTTTATCTTTTCGGAAAACCAACTATTAGTTTCATTGATTTTTTCCCTAACATTTTGTAATTCTCTATTTCTTTTTTTACGTTTGTTTTATGTTTTGTCTTTGTTCTCAGTAGCTCCTGGGTGTCTTAGAATGCTGGGTCCCATAATTGTTCCAAGACAGGTGACACAGAAATCAGGGACTTCAGTGGGTCCCAGAAAAAATTAGAGCATTGAATGGATGGTTTCATCCAACCCTTCTCTCCCCAGAGAGAAGCCAGCAACCGGGGGCTTCCTCCCAATGACATGGTGCTGTGCCAGGGGTAGGGCTTTTGGTAAGAGAGTATCTTGAACTCTCTTACCAGTTTTGATGTGGCTAGATTCACACTTACCCTGGATACAAGTCTCTCAACTAGTGTTTGGATTTCTCTCAAAGGAAACTGGTCTGTATTTTGTTGTTGAATCACTGTGCCCATGTAGGGAGGACGGTGCAGGATTTACTGACCATCACCAAGTCTTGGGGAAATTTCAATTTAAGTTCAGAGTTAATAAAGCAAGCCAGTAGAAAAATATTTTCGTGTTAAGTCTAGCATAAGTCTTTGTATATTTGGTAATTTAAAATATTTAGTATTTAAGATAACTCGACATATTACAATACCTAATAGATTAGCTAGCTTTGTGATTCCATGCAAATAAATTGAGTAATTGATTTAGGCCTATACTCTTAATCCAAAGATAATGAGAATTTTATTTATTTTGTAAAATGTAAGGGAATATTTAAGTGCATCATATTCTGAGTTTAACTTATTAGACTCATAAGAATTAATTACAACTGAGTAAGGATTTGTTAGAAAATTAAAATGTTTTAAAAGGTAATCAGATATTTTAAGTGTATGAATACACTTCAATATTTAAGGACATTTAGTTAAACTATGCTATGAAAAAGAAATCTAAAGTGTTTAGCCACTTTGTTAGAATTATAAATAAAATGAAAAGATATGGAAGTTGAACTATAATCTCAAGGAAATATTAGATACTGAAAACAGACTCATTAACAAATAGATAAAGAAAAGCAACTTCAGGTAATCTTTTGTCTGCATAAAAACTGCCTACAATGACACCAGAAACCTCATTTTGACAATGCCCGTAGTTAGTAAAGACATTGGAGTGGTTCCAGTACAGAATGTATTGCTTAAGAGCCCAGGCTGAAGATTTGGAGCTTGGAACTTAAAACTGTAAGAAGCTCTTGCCTTTTCTCCATTCATGTCTCTGCTCTGCTTGCCTCTGTTTCTTCCTCCATGATGAGCACATCTCTCCTAAGGCAGATCGATTTTCTTCATGCAGCACAAAAGGCGGCTGACAAGTACCATACAGCTACATCTTAAAGATGATGATTCAAATGAAAGAGAAATCTCACTTCCACCTGCAATTCAGAAAATTTAGAGGAAGGGAACAAATTCTTCCATCTCTTGGACCAAATTGTATAGGGTGATATGGCTCCATGTTTGGCCTAATTTCAGTCACGGGCCCACCATCCCACCGGACTAGACACCAGGAATGAGAGTTGCACAAGATCACCTGGAGAAAGGATCCTTCAAACAAGGGGATCTGTGGTGTACGTCTTCGTGTCTCCAGTACCAATCTCTATATCAAGCATCAGAACTGTTCATACTTCTTGCCAGTTGCCCGTTTCCTGAATGCCTTATTGTGAGCTCAAATATGCTTAGCATAGCCCCTCTTAAAGCAATTTTTCTCTCAGTTTGCTAGATTTTAATCCAAGAATGGTCTGTGACTATTTTTAGTAGTATTAATAATCATAGTAATAATAATAAAGCAATGGTTATGAAGGTTATAAATTTTCTCCGTAGCATTTTTTTTTTAAAGATTTTATTTTATTTCCTTTTTTCTCCCCAAAGCCCCCAGTACATAGTTGTATATTCTTCGTTGTGGGTCCTTCTAGTTGTGGTATGTGGGACGCTGCCTCAGTGTGGTCTGACGAGCGGTGCCATGTCCGCGCCCAGGATTCGAACAAACGAAACACTGGATCGCCTGCAGCAGAGCGCGTGAACTTAACCACTTGGCCACGGGGCCAGCCCTCTCCGTAGCATTTTTTACAAGATATATGATATTGATATTTCTTTATTTTTAAAAAAATAACATAAACTTCTATACTTTAACCACTCAGTGACGACAGGACGTTCTATACCAATTCAATTTGGAGGACACACTTTATTCCAAGGGACTAACATATCCTTAGAGGCCATAAATGATTCTTGAACAAATGGTCTTCAAACCATCCTGAGTATCCCTCACATTGCACATTGTCAAATCCCTATGGTTACTCTTATATCTGCTTTGATTACTGTTGGGAAGAACCAAAACATATCAATGTGCGATAATGGAGATAGGTGAGCCATTGTTATAAAGACTGCATTGCATAAAGAGACAAGTTAAATGAAATTGCTGTAATTGTTAATGAAGTTGAGCCATGTGTAATTTCTCTAAAACCAAAATTCTAAGATCATATTTGTAATGGTCTTATATTCTTCCAATCTTTAATAATGACTATTAGACATGTTTCCTTGGTAATGGAGTTAGTAAAAATGAGAGCTAGCATATTGTATATTTTAAATGTATGTAAACTAATATAAATATATTTACAAATTCAAATATATTTAAAATGTATATACACCTTTCTCTTTAAAGAATTTTTTAACTTTGAAAATTTAAAATATTTTTACATAATTTCTACATTTTCTCCTAAGTCTTTTTTGAGTAAATTAATTGTCTCCCAGGTTATAGACAACAATATATTGCTTCTTTTCTTGGTAACTTCAAAGTTATCTAAAAAACATGTACACAACAGGTAGCAAGTAATTCACAAATCTTAATCCAAAGAGAATATTAAGCTGATGTTGAGTTTCTATTTGAATTATCAGCCTTAGGAGATATATTTGAATTATCAGACTTTAGTAATATAACAGTCAAATAGAATGTGTGGAACTTGTTTGGAATCTGATACAAACAAATATTCTCTAAAGAAATTTATTTGTGGAAAATCAGGGAAATTCTACGATGGACTGTGTATTAGATAATAAAGAGTTATTGTTAACTTTGTTAAGTACGATAATGACATTATGGTTACATAAAAATATGTTTTCTTTATCAGTACCAATCCCACCTCCATTATATTGTATCAGCCTCCACTGCCATTTCTGTAGTTCATACTTTAGGTAAATTGCTTTATTCTTTCCCAATGTGCTTAATACAATTAAGTTGCTTCACATTCTTCAGGAAAGAGAAGGGAAAGGGAAAGGAAGGAAAAATCGTGGAGAAGAGAAACAAACCTACAGCTAAGGCATAGAAAATTGACTGATTATCTTTAACCAGGGGTAGGTGCTCATTGGTACACAGGACAAAAAGTCTGCCTCATACTAACATAAAGCCTGGCCATAAATCCACGCTAACATCAGCACAAACAGGGTAGAATTCTGTCTTAGATTTCCTACATAAACACTACACACCTCTCTCAGCCTGTATCTTTAAAATTCCCTTGCCTTTCTTAGGCTTCTCTTATTAAGCATTTTAAGTCTATTTTTTAAGTAGAATGGGGCTCAGTGGGAACTGCCCTCACTCCTGAAATGAATCTGAATGCTTTTCTCCCTCCAGACAGTAATGTTTCTGAATGGAAAGTTCATTAGAAACATTCTCTTTATTTCTGGGAGTGATAGCTAGCAAATGCCCCTCCATATGCACAGGAAAGTCTTTCTGAATCTCCTGCGCCAGGGAAGCCTCTGTCTGCCAGGAGCATCTCTGCAACTGGCCTCAGCTGCTGGCAAAGGTAACTCTTGGGCCACACATAGCAGCAGGCAGACCAGCCTCCCATGCACGCATTTTTGTGTGCATCATCAAGCAAAGCATTTATGAGTTGCCAATTTGCTCAGGCAGAGCAACATGGAGAAGCAAGCCAGCTTGATCTTTGGCACATCTCTCTCATCACAAACTCAATCTCATTTTTTGGCCAAGCCAACAAATAGTTATTTCAAAAGACAAGGCTCATGGGGCTGGCCCCGTGGCCGAGTGGTTAAGTTCGCGCACTCCTCTGCAGGCGGCCCAGTGTTTCGTTGGTTCGAATCCTGGGCGCGGACATGGCACTGCTCATCAGACCACGCTGAGGCGGCGTCCCACATGCCACAACTAGAAGGACCCACAACGAAGAATATACAACTATGTACTGGGGGCTTTGGGGAGAAAAAGGAAAAAATAAAATCTTTAAAAAAAAAAAAAAAGACAAGGCTCATGTTAAGAATCTCAAGTGATTTTACTTTAATTTACTAAATATCCTTAATGTTTGAACCAAATGATAACATTAATGTTAATATTCTAAATTTTCTATTCAAAAATATATTCCTCAATTGTAACAATCACTAAATTTAGCCTTTCCTCCTTTCTCAAAGTATAATCAAATAAAAATTGAGAATTGGAAAAGAAATGAGACAAAAGAGACCAGAAGAAAGGAGTTAGAAAGAAAAATGGAGATAGAGAATAAGAAAGATTAAACAATGTTTAAGGCAAAAAGTAAGAGAAAAAGCAAAAGAGATGAGGAGAAAATGATGATAAAGGTCAGACTAGAAAGAGGAGAAAGAGCAAAGAAATGAGAGGAAAGGTGGAGGAAAGAGAAGAAAAGATATTCTGAAGTTGAAGGTGTTCTCATATTCTCACCTTCTCTTCTTGTCTAATTCTCATAATCAGGTGCCCATTCAAGGGTCATCTGGAATGTGTCATCATTCAGTTTTGTAAAAACGTCATTCATACTGGAATTTTCGTTTTGTGTCTCAAAATGTTACCTAACAAAATCTTTACCTATAATAAGGACCAAGTATGCAATTCCCTCACTAATGATTAGTTCATGCGTAATGTATCAGAAATGTTGGATGTGACCCATTATGTAGCAGAGACTTCAGCTTCAAAGACGCTTGTGTGCTACCATCGCTTCAATCAAGAATGAGCTTGAGCAGCCTATTTTCAACTCTACAATAAGGGAAGGCACATCACTGTGACTCATTCGCTTTCTCTGAAATAGTTTCAGTCTCTCACTAACCCTACATAAATAGTCATTTTCAGATGATTTTAAAATAGAGTTTTTGTTCATGCCAAAGAACTGACCTTTTGAATAGCATCACTCTTTTCATTCTTAAGAAAAGCAACAATTTTCTTTTATGGCTTTTCAGCATTATCTACAGACTAGCTTTCTGCCCCATGTGGATTTATTTCAAGAACAAATATGATATTATGTTGGATAATCTATATATTAAAAAGACTGTTCAGATGGTGACTAATTCTTCTTAAAATTTCCCAAGTTCATATTGTATTCAGATAGCCCCACAGTATTATGTGCAATGAGGTTTTTAGCATAGAAAAATATGATTCTTCAAACTTAAAATGTACTGCTTATGGCACACTTCTTCTCCATGTGAACAAACCTTCTTTGGTTTAGGAGACTTCACAAATTAAAAATATTTTTACCAAACAATTTGTTCAGAGTTACAATATGAATGACAGTATGTTGTACAGTGTTCTAACTTAATTAAACCTATAACGCTTTTTTCTTGGGGTATCGATTAACGTGAAAAGCTGATCTTTATTATGTAATTTAGACAGTCGAAAAATAGAAATCCAGAATCATGAAAAGATCTTAAAAATATGGGGTTGACCTATGGATAGGATTTTACAGAGGAGGAAGTCAACAGAAAGTTGTATATTAAGGGTATATGTCTAGAAGGTGGCAGATCTCAGGGGTCTGAATTCCTAGCTCTAATGTTTTGTTTCGTTCTGGTTTTTAAGTATCACTCTTTCTTCTGATTGATGACTTTCTCATCCAATCTTATTTGTACAATTCCAGATTGTGAATATACAAAATCAACCAATCAGACCACATCTAGGCCAAATCTACCAGGTAAATACATGCTATCTGCATACTTTGAGGGATAAACCTATTTTCTTGCAAGACAAATTAATGCAAAATATAAAATTTAAATGACAGAAGAGGAGAGAGAGGACAAGAGGAAAGAGAAAACAGGAGAAGAACAGGAGAGTTTCCAGGATAAAGCCATGAACTCCAACGATTTGAATTGCACTATGGAATTAAGAGACAGTTTGGGAATATACGGAACAGGCAGAGAAGCTGGAGAAAAGAAGGAAGATAAGTGTCACCAAATTCAGGATAAAAATGAGTTTTCAGAAGACGAGATCTGGTAGCGATGTTAAATACTCAAAGTGTGAGTATATAAAAAGTTACCTGAAAATAATTTATTCAAAAAGAAGTCAGATTATATTATAAGAACAAAATTTGTGTGCAAAGATACTTCTATTTACATACTGTGCAGGTTTCTCAATATCTATATTTCTGGATAAAAATAATTTCAGTCCAGAGAAACTGTTTCTTTACGTATTTTTATTTGTTCTACAGACTTTCCCATTTCTAACAGGCATTCAATCTACATAAAAGCTATATGCCTTTAAAATACATTTTTTTAAAGCACCCAAATTACGAGTTTGAGTCAGATTGTCCTCATTTAATCTTGGCTGTAACCACCTACTCTCTATGTGATATTGGGCAAGATACTGAACATCTGTGGCTCATTTTCATCATTAGTACAATGGGAGAGGAATAGTTCTTAACTTGTCAAGATATGAGGAAGAAGGAAGATAATGCAATGGATTTGGAAAAATGCCTGACTCATCATGGTCAATACATTGTATTAGCTGCAGTCCCAACAAGCAAAAGAATTCCTCTCAGATGTGTTTAACTGAGGAGCAGTTACTGGAGAATCTTTTCAAAGAGGTGTGTGGAAAGCTCAGGGAGCCAATAAGGAATCCGAGACACTCATGGACTAGCAACAGTGGCGAGTCATTTATACGCCTAAGCTTGAAGGGGGAACAGAGAAGCTAACAATACTAGTGCCTGCGGAGAGCTGGAGTTGTGGATGAGGAGAGCACTTTCTACTTCTTGCTACTATCAAAGACAAAGCCTGCCTGAGCTTTGCCTTGGTTCAACCCAAGGAAGACAAAGGAGCCCAAGTGATCCGGCCCCTAGGAGCAGCTGCCTGGAGCTCAGAGCACAGAGAAGCGGAGACTGTATAAGGAGGGGGAAGGGGGAATTCAGTTTTATAACCAGAACGTTCTACTCCTTTTGTCATTCAGCCTCCATTTTTGTCCTTCACTTGGATGAATCTGTTTCATCCTGAGAGGTACTATCAGCCATCATGTTATCATGGGATGATGTCAGTTCAGTCATAATGCCTTCTAGAACATAAATTGTAACAGGAGCCATAGCCAGTACTCTTCACAGATGAAGAGAGGGAAAAGGACAAAAAGAAGCAAACACTTAACATAAAATATAGCTGCAATGATACCTACTATGTGTGGTCATAAAGCCTAAATTGATAACCATTGATTCCTTCTTATGTCACTATTCTGTGTTCTCCTCAGCTTCTGTCAGCATCTCAACTGGTCTGGGTTCTTTGCCCAGAAAAGTGTCTCAAGTCATCATATCTGGCAGATCCAAGACCTTAATGATCCTGTCCTTACTGGGTTGCTGCAGTTTACTTTCGGTCATTATTATTGGACATGGATTATTAAAATGTGTCTCAGTGAATCTCCTTGTGTAATTCTACTCAAAGTATTTAATTTAAAAATTGTGATGATGGGGCCGGCTGGGTGGCGCAGCAGTTAAGTCGCACGTTCTGCTTCTTGGCTGCCCAGGGTTTGCCGGTTCAGATCCCAGGTGCGGACATGGCACTGCTTGGCATGCCATGCTGTGGCAGGTGTCTCACATATAAAGTAGAGGAAGATGGGTATGGATGTTAGCTCAGGGTCAGTCTTCCTCAGCAAAAAGAGGAGGATTGGCAGTAGTTAGCTCAGGGCTAATCTTCCTCAAAAATAAAAAAAAAAAATTGTGATGATGAGACCATTTACACATGTGGCAGACCACAGAGGTCTGCCTGCCATCTGCTACACATACAACCATAATACATAACTTTACATATGTGTGTTCCAGTGTAAAGGAACAAACAGTGCATGTTAAGATGCTCAGGGACTAGTAATAGCAGGAAGTAATTTCTACCTGTAGGCCTGATATTGTTCTCGGAGCATGAGAGCTGACTCTCAGCCACTGCCAGATGGCTGAGCTGAAGCAGAAGGGAGCAGAGGAAGAAATAGCTGACTACCTTCTCATTCCCTCTTACTTCTTGCTTATGCCTCTCATTGACTGCAATCTACTGGATACCAAAGGCCAGGGAAGAGGAGTGATAAAACCCTGAGGCCTCAACCCACCACAACACAGAGCAAAGCAGAGCAAGGGGACAATGAGTCTGGTTGAGAGAGAGAGAGTAACTGGCATATGTGTGTTAGCTATTATTATAATTTTATCATTGTTAATCTGGCTTCAGTCTTATTTCTACTGCTTCTGGGGCACTGGTGAATCTAGCCTTGGACAGCCTTTCCAACAAAAATTAAGCTAATTCTGTGGCATGGGTTATACCAAATAGCTTTTTATTTTTTTGTTTTTTGCAGGGAAAGATTTCCCCTGAATTAACCTTTATTACCAATTTTCCTCTTTTTTTTTTCCCCTTCCCAGAGCTCCAGTGCATGGTTGTATATCCTAGTTGTAAGGCATGCCAGTTCTTCTTTGTGAGCTGCTGCCACAGCATGGGAGCTGACAGACAGACAGTGTGGTTCCACCATCAGGAAGCAAACCTGGGCTGCCAAAGTGGTGAGCGCAGAAGTTTAACCACTAGGCCATCATCAGGGCTGGCTCCCAAAGAGCTTTTGTGACAAAAAATAATTGGGTGACTTTAATTTCCTTGGGGTGTTTAAGGAGTTGGATTTTCAGACTTTATTTCTCTATGATGGTACTGTATTCCTTGAAGGGCGAATAACAAAGTCAGTCACACAGAGGTAACTGCCGTTATAAGTTAACACTTTACAAAGAATGATCTGACATTCAGCTGAAGGCAAAAATGGGTGAAGAAAATAGTCCACATACCTGGAAAAGTATTGTAAAGGGAAAGAATTGAGAGAAATGGGAATTAGTGGAAAAGGTCAGCGTCAAACTTGGGCAAGGTCCAGACTTCAGAAGAAGCAAGGGTTAAAGCTCTGCAAAGTGTTTTCTAATTTTCTAACTTTTACGACACCTTTATAGTCTTAGAATTATCTTGTAAATTGGATTCCCTAATGGCTTAATAATTTTAGTTAATTACAAAATACTTAGAGGTGGCTACAGCATTTATTTCAGCAAGCAAATTTAAAAATCAGGACAATACGAGTGCCCAGGTGTACAGTGTACAATCCAACACTTAGTTTCTTCCACAGTGAAGAAAAAAGATTCATACTGTCATGGGTGATCATTAATGACTATATGTGGTTCCTTAAAGTTAACACTTTTAATGTTTCCTGAAAATTTATTTGAATTTCTCTTGTCTACTTAGAAATAAATTTAGGAAAAACACTTCATTTTTTGTGATCTGGAATCCCCAGTAATAAATTGCAAGCAGAGACATATACAGAAATAATGAGGAAGTATTTTCTGCAGCTTTCATTAGTGGTCAGCAATGATTCCGGGATGCTAAGGTTGGGAGCCTACACACTGAAGCATGTTACCAATGAACCCCACAAGGTGCTCTCATCCTCAAAACAGACAACCGCTTTCTGGAGGAAGTTGTCTTGCATCTTGGGAAGGTGACAACAGTTACATATCCTTAAATAAAGCCTGAACCTTACACTAGCCTGATGCACACTAATCACCGTGTCACTATGAAGCTTATTAAAAATGAATGAAAATCTAGCTACAGCTTTTCATCAAAATATTCATAAGGCTATCCTCCCCCTCCATAGTGGAGAGGTACTCTGCAGGCTCGGATCAGTGCATTAAAGGCTCCCTTAGTATGCATTGACACAGTGGACCATAGCAGCTCTGAAAGAGCCATTACAGTCTATCACGCCAATGGTCTGTGCACGGGGACTCCCTCAGTATGCATTGACAGGATGCACCATGATGGCTTCAGAACATATGATTATGATTTCAATGGAAGAACCATAATGGTTGCATTAAGATTTCAGTGAAATTTCAATGGAAGCATCTCATATACTTCTCTTGAGATCATAATGATTCAGATGAGTTGGTTATGATCTCAGTAGAAGTTAAAAAAATAAAAAGAGACAGCCAGTAAGATCAGGTCCTTTCAAAGTCATATTTTTATTCCTCCTCTGTGTATTTTCTTATTTTACACAAACAATAAATAATCAGGGATGAATTTACTGAGAGGTTTATAAAAAGAATGTAAATAATAATAACAACAACAACAAGCATTTATTGATTACTATGCTTACTTACTGTGCCAGGCACTATGCTACTTACATCCCAGGTATCATCCATCTCATACCAAAACCATCCCAGAGGTTGATATTATGATTTTTCCTTCATCACAGATGGGAAAACAGGGCCTTAGAAAGGATAAGTAACTTGCTCAAGGATCTACATAGTCAAATACTCTACAAAAATGAGTTTAACAACTGGACCAAACTTACTTTGTCAATTATATAAACTCAATTTTCTGCATTTCAGAATTCTCATTAATGATTGCCATACAATCTGAGTATTTTAGTAAGCAATCGTGTACATGTAAACAAAACTTCAGGAATCAGGAGTAACCTTTTTCAAGACCTTCTGATATTTCTCATTCAGTTAGTTGTCTTAGCAGCATTAGAGAAAGGTCTGATTAGTCCCATCGCATAAATATGGAAATGAAAATGGAGATCTCTGACCAGTCCAGTTTATTCAGTGTGCCTCAAGGAAGGGAAAACAGCCCGGATGATCCACTAATGGAGCTGAACTTACTTGTTTTGTTCCCATATTCTCATATTCACCTTTTCTTCCATTGAAATCTTAAGCAAAAGTTTAACATAAAAAAGAAGAGCTGAGCTGCTCCTCCAAAGGAGAGGGAACAGGGAAGCTCAGTCTGTTTGCTCCACATTCAACCCTCATGTCTGTTTTTAAGGATTAAGGGAACTCCTCAAATTATAAAACAATACTTTAACCAATTTTAATCTTTAACAATTACTGTCTTTGTTCAAGATTTAAGTTGAATCCCAGTATACATTGAATTTGTGAAAGGGATAAATAGAAACAAGTTTGTGCACCCACATGCATTCTCATCAAACTACTGGAACTCTGGAAAAGATATAAAACTTTAAATTGGCCTAGGTAGAAAGTTCCAGATAAGTATTTCTCCTGGAAAGCAGATTTTTATGAAACTCAACAAGGTAGTGTTCTTCCCACTGTGGGAGGGATAATTAGCAATCAGCTTGAACAAGAATTAAATATCTTTTTTTTTTTTTTTTTTGGTGAGGAAGATTGGCCCTGAGCTAACATCTGTTGTCAATCTTCCTCTTTTTTTTTTCCTCCCCAAAGCCCCAGTACATAGTTGTATATCCCAGTTGTAAGTCATTCAAGATCTTCTATGTGGGACGCCACCACAGCATGGGTTGATGAGCTGTGTGTAGGTCCGTGCCCAGGATCTGAACCAGCAAACCCCAAGCCTCTGAAGAACTTCACCACTCGGCCACAGGGCTGGCCCCCAGGTTTCTAAATATCCTTATATTGTGTAGGTAAGTGGAGTTTTAGTCAATACTCCATTTGTTTTTACGTGGAGAAAGTATAGGAACATTTTAGACTAAGAAGAATTGGTTTTTGCTCACCTCATATTGTTATAGCAGGGACCTTGAACCAGCTAGTGATCCGTGTCATTTTACTGAACATGTCACATTAGAACAGCAGATTAATTCACAGCCAACAATAAACACTCAGGGCAGCTGTAAGCAGCCCTCACCATAGTGTCCAAACAGCCACGGATGACATTACGCATTAATATTGCTCACCCTGGCAGGAACCCTTCTCATAATAAAAGAGTCTTTTTACCCAGAAAACAAATCACATGGAAATGTCACAATGTTCTAGGAAAAAACTGTACATGATTACAGATATCAGTTGAGGGTAGCCAAACAAAAGAAAAATAATTTGTCATCCTAGTTGTCCCAGTTGACTCAGGTATAAAGAGAAGGGCTTTTGAAAAATAAAATTCCAGCAGAAATATGGTGAATGGTATTTTTCTGTTTAGGCTGTGAGCCGCTTAAATCTAACTGGGGAATTCGAGCGTGCAAATGAAATTCACATTAACCTGTAAGGGTATTGCTGAAAGAAATATGTACCTATTTTTATCATAAATGCTCCATCTCCCATACCCCTTGGAAAAGGTAAAGGACATTCAACTGCACTGAGAAACCGGTTGTCAACCACAGTAGTGAGATTACCGTCCTTGGGTTATAATTGTTGCTTTAAGTGTGATTTGAGATAGGAATCGCTGTGTTTCAGTAACTCAACCGAAGGCCTCAGATTCTGATCAGTGAGAAGAATGCTATTTGCTCCTTTTTACCCTCGCAGGAATATTGTGATGTTTCAAGATATGATGTCTGTTAAGTGCTTGCTTAGAAAGCAAGTGATTTATAAACACTGATCTTACAGAGAAAAACGTAGGCTCTTGACAGTCACAAGAAAATGCAATGACAGATCTTACTCTTTCCAAAATGCAGCCCAATATATTTCTTTCTAACCGGGGTATAAAAAGCTTGGTTTTTAAAGGAGTGCACATTGGAAGAAGAAAGAATAGTTAAGAATAAATTCTGAAAAATCAGAAGCCTCCTACCGCTGTCTTTAGCAAAAACAAAACATTTATTTGAGAAGTATGTATTATTGCTGTGTGCGCAATTGTTTCCCAATTTGCATGCTGCAATAATTATGTGTACATATATTCACACACAGACACATATAGGAATGCATATATGAGTATGTATACATATATGTGTGTGTTGAATATAATTTCTGAATATGGGTAGGTAGGCAGGACAGAGTTATTTTTAATGCTGTTTTGATTTAAACAACTTCAGAATTCCAAGTGCTTTGATAGAGAATCTTTTTTTTTAGTTGTAGTTCTGGCCAACCAGTTATACATCCCAGCGGCACAGCAAATAGTAATGCAAACAGCCCAATGTTCCTGCAGAATAATGCATATTGTTTTTCCTTTAAAATTTGTAGATAAGTTTGTATTTAATTACTTTACTTAGGACTTCTCATAAAGCAGCAGTCTTCCCATGAATGGAATGGAAGGCAGTACTTTCTATCAAAGGTCTAGGGGAGCTCCCCATGTTGGCCTGTTTTAGTGATACAGGCAAGCACTCTAGTTCCAGAGAGCACCTCCTTTTCCCAGTTGAGATGCTCTGAAAGTCTGCACATTTTTTCCCCATGGGCCCCAACATCTCAAAGTCATCATTCAGTGTGGCTCCACAGTCAGAATGTTGTCTAATGAAGAAAATAATTGTTTTGTCTTAAGAAAGAAAGTGTTAAGGGATCGGCCCCATGGCATGGTAGATAAGTCCGCATGCTCTCATTTGGTGGCCTGGGGTTTGCAAGTTCAGATCTCAGGCGCGGTTCTTTGCACCACTCATCAAACCATTCTGTGGTGGCATCCCACATACAAATACAGGAAGATTGGCACAGATGTTAGTTCAGGGACAATCTTTGTCACCAAAAAAAAAAAAAAAGTGAATTACCGTCACTCAAAGGCCAGCATGCCATTCAGGAAAGATGGCCTTAACCCTGATCTCTTCCTTTGCCATTTTAACCACTTCCTTTACCAAAATTTGTCTTTCATAGTTAATTGAAGAGTTCAGGTTTCATGTGTCTTCAATTTCAGGTTCCATTGGTTGAAATCTGTTAAGAAAAGCTGTATCAATTCTATCCACTGCTAAATGGATTGTAAGCTTTATTAGTTTATTTACCAAAATAGTTAAAACAATCCCAGAAAAATCCAGAAAAATTGAGGCAGTGCATAATATTCCCATTTCGTCCTCAAAATTCAGATGCACAGTGACTACTTTACCAAACCTGACCCAGCTTCCTTCTGTCCTGAAGTTAAGATAAGAGGAATTCTTTGCCAACAGCTGAAAAGTAGATTTCCCAAAGGTGAAACCAGCAGAGGAATAGCTTTATCTCCTCTGTCCCTGGAGGGATAGGATACTCCAAAGAATAAAAGGGCGAGTGAAGCTGAGAAAGCCTGTTCATTTCCATAGAAGCTCCAAGGAGTTCAGAGAACTTACATCATTGCGTCGGAGCTCACAGGCAAACTGAATTGCCCATGTTCCTGTTTTCAGTTAGGTTATGGGAGTACGTTAGGTATCTTAGAATCTGCAATTACTTTATACAGAGCACTGGGGTGCCATTGAGCCCACTGCAACGGTTATTTGCTAAATAGTGCTCTAGTGACCAGGAAGAGTGAATGCAGTTCCCCATGTGCTAACTTATTCCCGGGAAGTCATTTGCTCATGGGAAGAATCCAACTGACTAGAGCTCATTTATCCCACTATGGACTAGACATGGCAGAGCACACACAGTCAGTTTAACGGCCTCAAAATCAAACTTAGACAAACACAGCACAGACACAGAATTTGGAAACCAGATACCAGTGAGAGTAAGAAAAGAATGGTTTCAAAAGATTTGTGTGATAAACCATGTCCCTCTAATGTAATGGGCATTAGGTTGCCTGTAATGTGGAATATATATTATCCAAAATCACCTGATATTTTAGAAGTTTAGCTAATGCACATAACTCAAAGCACAAAACAGAACAAGCTTTATAACACTAGTCCCCGTTGCTTCTCATAATTATAGGAACTCAATAGAGCTTTCGAAACTTAGAAATAATCCCATGCGATGTATTTGTAGAACACTTAAAACAGATTAAACATGGCAGCGTGTTGTAAAACCAGAGAAGCAGCATTTACAAATTTACTTCCCTGTCCTATTTGCTTGTTTTCTATGTTTAAATATTATACTGTTTTCTATATTTATTATTGGTGTCAAAAACGTTGTTTTCAGAATACGTGAGGGCAGATTTGAAGTCTTTTTATTTTGAGCTACCACAAGGGTAGCAGATATGGGACAACCAGCTCTATACTGTGTGACTCCTTAAAGAGTCTTTGAAGAACATGCAATGAGAATTTTATTTTCCATTTACTATGTTATATACAGTGCTTATCAAAGCTGGAAAATATTGATTTTTAATAGGAACATTATTTAAAACATTTATTTTATGCTTGCTGGTTCCGAGTTAGCTATAAGCTTGAAAAAATTACCTTTATTTAAACTGTATGACCTGTTAGAGCAGAGGAGCTGCTGCTGACTGTGCGGATATGACAGGAGTGTCATTTAGTATAACTTCCCGAGAATTTTCCCTATGAAGCTGAAAAATTTACGTTGCCTTTAAAAAAGAAGTTTCTCCTCTGAACAGTGTAACACATTTATTTTTGAAGAGAGTTTATGTGTGAACAACCCCGGAGAACGGCAGCAACACTGAAATGAGGTCTAGAGTCATGCTTCATTCTTCCTTGTTATGTTGAGTAAAAGAAAGTGAAGAATTTCAATATGAAGCAAGGAGTTCGTGATTCTGCGATCAGGCCATGTGGAAACTTTTTTCTTCTTTCAGTGTACAGTGCAATATCACTGTTTCTGCTAAAGCAGTGGAATGTTCAAGCGAGCTGTATAACCTTGATTTAAAAGAATAAATAAATGAAATACTTTCCCTATAGCTATCTGTTAAAATCGAAGTGAGGGAAATATGAAAATTGAAAAGTAAAAGCAAAAAAAGAGATAAATTAACTAAATACTGGCTAATGCTAGCAAAATTGCCCCAAGAAAATAGTTGAAACAACTAATTATTTGGGTATGGCTTTCTTTACATGATTTGAGTGACAGGGTCAATCTTTGGGGGGCCATATCCTTTCTTCTAAGATTTCTCAACAGACAACCTGTTTTAATTGCCTATTGACATAGGCGCTCAGGCTGGGATCTTCAGATAGGATAATAATGAGCCCTTATGAAAGCATGTAATACTGAGATATATTCAAAATAGCATCCATAAAATAATTTTCTGTAATTTTACCAAAAAAACACACAATATGGGGCCAGCCTGGTGGTGCAGTGGTTAAGTTTCGCGTGTTATGCTTCAGTGGCCTAGGGTTCACTGGTTCAGATCCAGGGTGTGACCTATGCACCGCTTGTCAAGCCATGCTGTGGCAGGCCTCTCTCATATAAAGTAGAGAAAGATGGGCACGAATATTAGCTCAGGGCCAGTCTTCCTCAGCAAAAAAGGAGGAGGATTGGCGGCAGATGTTAACTCAGAGCTAATCTTCCTCAGAAAAAAAAAAAAAACACCCACAATATCAAAGCTATATTTAGAGCTAACAGAATCATGTCTAAGAATAAAATGTATATTCTTGTCTCAGTTTTACTAAATATAGAGAGCCTACTATGTGGTATTTTCTAAGTTTATAGTACACAAATCCAAAGACTGGTAAGACTCAGATTTTAAGCAATTTACAGTCCAGCAGTGTAAAAATCCAACTACATATTTAAAGAATCATTACAAGCCAAGACAGAGGTATTAGCAAATCTAAAATCTGAAAAGGTTTCTGTAGAGGGGTCAAAAGAGATTAGGATAAAACCAAGGTAATCACACCTGATATGGTGGGAAGGGTGTGGAGTTTGGAGGAAGAGAGACCTGTACACAAATCTTGGCTCTTGCAGTAATAATGATTAATGATTCATATGATGAGAAAATAAACTTGTTAAGATAAATTACTATCGTATTGGAATAGAAACAAAAACTAAGAGAACAAAGAACCTTATAAATTGAGTGTTACAGGGTACTCTGAATTGCATGGATAATCCAGTTGTGCAGTAAGGGGAAAGCTCCCAACTTCACAGAAGATGACAGGAGTAAAGCTGCCACAACTCCCTAGGGGCCAAAAGTAGATAAGGAGACGTAGTGCATCAGAGCAGGACAGCTGGTGACTCAGTTAAGCAAACTGTATGAGTGTCAGTGTGGTAATGCCAATTCTCCTTAGGTCCCACAGGGAGACACATGGAGGTTATGCACCACAACTGAGGAATCCAGAGCACTTTTTATTACAGGCAGCAAACAAGCCAGTTCCTCTCCCTCGAGCAAGCAGTTGCGTAGTTAACACTTCTGGTCTCTTTGATCTGAGTATTGACCTAAGTAGTTGTTTAAGTGACTAGCTACAGAAACCGCCAGGGATCTGGGGAGGATAACCCTTGCCATCTAGCACACTCAAGTAGAAAGTTCGTTGACGCTCAGGGCCCATGGCAGATTACTTCTCTGATTATCAGTGTGAGAATAACGTGGGTCATTTTTCATAGAAATATTTAAAACACGTAAAAGTAAAATAAAACAAATTTTAATGTTTATTTAAATATTGTGAAGAATTGTGTATAGAAACAGATATAATAATAAATAAAAGGAAAAAGCAGATGGCAGTAGAGGAATAAGGATGAGGCATAGGGGTGGATGGAGGGGAGGACACGGATTGAAGAGTATTTCTCAACCCTGGCACACTGACATTTTGGACCTTGGCACAATGACATTTGCGGATGGATAATGCTTACTTTGGGGGCCTGTCCTATACATAGGAGATGTTTAACACTCACTAGATGCCAGTAGCCACCCCCCCTCAGTTATGACAACCAAAAATGTCCCCAGACACTGCCAAATATTCCCTTGGGTGGGGGGAGGCAAAATTACCCTTGGTTGAATACCACCGGATTAAGGGAAAAAACAGAAAAGCAGGAGGAAAAAACATCAAAAATAGGAAAAGATTTTAAAACAAAATTACCCATCCTTTACTTTAGGTCAGGCACTGTGCTAAATCCACGAAATCCATTATTTCACTTAAAACTTTGAGTGCTACTTTGATAGATGTATTATTGTTACTGCTGTTTTAACTCTGAGGAAACAAAAACTTTACAATCTACATAATTTGCTCAAAATGCTGTGTCTCATTGATGTAGTTTGCTAACAGTCTGAAAATTTGTCCAGAAGATAGCAGAGTGCACTAACTGTGGGTTGCAGAATTGGAACACCAAGGCTTTCTGGTGCCTATCTAGTAACTAACATCAGCAGAAGAACTGAAATCACAAAATGTGACACAGCAGTATTTCTTTCTATCTCACCATCTGAAAAGGCACGTTAAAAGTTGCTTTTTCAAGAAATATGCCAAAGGAAATGCCTTCTCAGTTTTTCTAAGGTGCTTATCATTATTAAAAGATAAAACTCTGAAAGCTGAAACAAAAGCTAGACATATGTTTCTTTCTGTCTGTATTCTCGTGGAGCCCAATAGGGAAATGATAGCATCGTTAAGACCAATCAAAGAAAACTACACGGAACTCTTTTTGCAAAGTGTCTCTTTTGAAAGCGTCAATTTTCCCAAACATTCCCACACTTCAGAAAAAAAAAAGTCTCCTTAAATTTTATACACACAAATTGCTAAAAATAACAAACAGCTAAATAATGGAGCTCTCACCCAAGTTGATAAAGCTGACCCAGCTTTCAGTTGGAATTATATTCCTTTGCAGGAATTGTGGGGCACATTCTGCAGGAAGCTAATGTAGAGACTCAAGGCTTCACTTTGCTGTTCAGTGATAAAACCAGCCCAAATTAATTTTTTCAGCCACTCTGATCAATGTCAGGCTTATTCACAACATATCAGCAGGACTGATCTAAGTATTTGTTCGTTACATTCCTAGACTCTAAGATCTGAGCAGAATGATCTGAGAGAAGACTATATTCTGGCAGTTTCTGGCATGATACATGTATATAAATACGTCCTCAACCCAACAGTCTGAGGAAATTATGAAAGACAAGACATACGTGGAATTGTGCTCATTTAGGGTCTATACTCATTCATTTGTGATAGCCTGTATATATTTAAATGATTTATTTCATATCAATCTTATAGGAAAAGCATATATCATATGTAATTAATTGTTTTAAATGACAATTTAAATTGAATTCTAGTATAATGTCGTTTTGTGTCCACAATGAATTGAATGTCCCCCACTTCATTTACTATGAGTCAACATGCATTTATTGCCACATCAGATACTTATTTATCTAAGCATTACATATTGATGGGGCAGTTATCCAGATGCAAGGCAGAAAATAAATTGTATCCACCTTCAAAAAGTTTATAAACTAGCGGGAGAGAGGCAAGAGAGATACAAGTAATTATAATACAGTGTATAAGGAGACATGCGTCATCAGAGAAATGTAAGGAGGATACTATGAGAGCGCAAAGGGGAAGAGAGACATTCTGCTAGAGAAACGAGGAGGAGATCCGTGGAGTCTGAGCATCCAGTGAGTTGGGAAACGGTGGGAGATGAATTCAGAGACAGCAGGGTCAGATCATTCAGCTTTGTAGTTTCTTAGGAGGACTTCGGTTTTCTTCTGAGTGAAAATGACAGCCTTGTGAGGGTTTTGAGCAAAAGAATGAAATCATTTGGTTTAAGTTTTAGCAGGATCAAAGGCAATGTGTTGAAAACAAACTAAAAGAAGAGACAAAAGTATAAGCAGAAAGTCAGTTGGGAGGCTGGTGCGCTAATATAGGAGGGAAACAAAGACGGCTTGGATGAAAACGGAGATCATGAAGGAAAAAAATGTTTTAAAAGAAGTCTCATATTGGTGCCAAAGCTAGCATATAGTTTGAGGAAAGACCAAAAACTCTTGAAAGCAACCTAAGGTGTTTGGATTTTATTCTGTAGTGAATTGAGAATCTCTGAGGGTTATATTAATTTTAAAACACTTTTAAAGTTAAATTTTAAGAAAATTTCATAAAAAGTATATGTCAATAAAAATTAGAAAAATACTATGATAAACAGCATAAAACATAGAACTAATTAAAAGCCAAATATATATGAAAAACAGCTACAATGAATCCTTTGAAAATGCTAGTAAAATATACATTTTTCTAAAAGATCAAATCAAGGAAAAAGGAAAATAAAACAAATAACTAAATACAATAAAGTTGTAAAGGGTATACAAATACCTACATAAAAGAGGAAATGTTAATAAGGATCATTTTGCACAATTGCACGTTGATAAATATGAACATCCTAATGACATGTCTAGACCAATAACTAAAGCATTTCCAGGGGCACGGGCTATAATCAGAGTAGTGCTTCAGAGGGTGATATCCTGTGTAGGTTAAATTTTAGAGAGTGTGATGGGATGGCTAAATTCACGGGCACTTCAAGCAACTACCTAAAGTGATGAAGTCTTGAAAACCACTGCTGCTATGAAGATCAAGAAATAATAAAAATCAAAATGTGATCCAGGGAAGACAAGCAGGATTTTGTGACAGCTTATTCTGGGACCATAGAAAAGCAGATCCCTGATTTCCAGGCCTGGAGAAAGCCCTTGACAGAATTAGAGAAGTCGGAAGGACAAACTTGAAAAGGGAAAGACAATAAGCTCTGTTTTAAATATGTTGAATAAAGCATGACAGGCAAGTGGAAGGGGATAACACTAAAGGGAGAAGATGATTTAGTGGAACTATCCATGCCTGATAGATTTTAGGTTGAGAACCAGATGGTTTCATTGGTCACAGAGGCAAATTAAAAGAGACACAGGGCAATAGTATGTATGGGCTATCCTAAGTTTTTAATGTGCAAATGTCAAGGCTGTTTCCTGTGCAAGTGTGTATGTTTATGAAAGAAGAAAGGGTCCATTGTTTCATGAATCAAGCTGACATCCATGGCTTCTCTGCTCTAGGATTGCACAGAGGGTCTGGCATAAATTGTGAGACTGACATCAAAGTCGGAGGGTTCCTTCACTGTTGCCTTTTCTTAGGGATCAAATTCTAAGTCTTCTGGGATGTAGGGCATCACTTAATACTTTATGCGACTCTGGTTGAAATATCGCCCAAGCAAGTGCAATGCAGACCATTCTAAATATAAATTAATAATTTCATCTTTATAATACATAAATTTTCTACCCATTAATATTTATTTAAAATGCTATATAAAATATTATATTCTTCTCATCATTATCAACTGTCAGTTTAGTAATTAATACAGTATGTGTAATATTTCTGTGACCATTCCAATCCGCCTGAATCCAGTGATTCCATAAACTGCCTATATATACATATCCATATACATATCTATTTTCAGTTGGCAGTATTATTAAAATCTCCTTTAATAAAGGTGTTCATATCTTTCTAAAATTAGGTGACTGAATGGTTATATGTAATGATAAAGAAAGTCATCAGGGAGATAGAGGATTAACCTTTACTCCTGGTTTAATTTTAATTGATTTTTTTTTTGACTCATCTCCATCTAAAAGTAAAATTTCAAAATGTTTTTCTGAAGAAATAGAACGTTATCTTTTTAAGATGCCACGTAGTTAAGCCATACTAGGTCTATAAGGAAAAGACAGGATGAGATTTTCCTAAATATATGTGAATGGTATTTCTAGTAATGATTAAATTATCATTTGCATTTCATGGGATGAAAAATTGCTTTTGTTCTCTGTGGAGTGCTCAGTGTCATTCTCCTTTTGTCAAAAAGCAAATTAAATAACTCAAAGAGGCTTTGTGCCGAAATGTTTGCTTCTTTATTATGTTCTAGAAGGTTGGGAATACAGATATTGCCCTTCTTTGCAAAAGGCAGTATAATAACTCCAACAAGAATATAAGCAGAATTGTTAGCAAGGCTAAGTGCAAATAATATGGCTAAAGTCCTAGCTTGGGAATAACCAGCACAAGCGTGATGCATTATGACCATGTGTTTAACGTTGTATTTGTATTATTTCAATTCCAAGAAGGGTATTTGGTAAAGTTTCCAATTTAACATGAACTCTCTTCCATTTGTCTTCTTCAGTATTTAGAACTAGACTAGTAAACCAGCTTTCTTTCACTTCTTAAACCCTACTTAATGATTTTTCAATGGTTTAACAAAGGGCAGCTTTATTTTAATTCACTAAAACTCTCATGGCTTTTACCATTACAACTAAAAGGACTGATAACAAATTAACTTTGAAACAAATCCACTCCAGTTGCTTTATTTTCTGAATAATCATGGGGTGTTTCATGAAACTCTGTAATGATAGACTAAACTCTGAGAGAGTCTGACATATAAAATTTTGAGCATATAAATTCTCCAACTATTTCACCTATTTAATAGTTTTTCCACTTTTATTTTCAAATATAGACCAAAACTACTAGATTGGCACTCAATATTATTGATTCATCGAACCCTAGGACTTTTAAAAATATAATTTACTATTTTCTCTTATTAATAAATAAATATTCATAATTTCTAGTCTAGAATTCATTCATTCACACAAAGTTGAGTATTTTCTCATGTTATCTTCAAGCCTAATTTGATTTTACCCTTAAATAATGACAACTCTTGAAGGTTTATTTGGGACCTATCAATATCAAACACCATTTTGGGAGGTAATCTATAGACATATTTTATGACATTTTTTCACTTCACAGACTCTCATACTTTATATTTTATTAGTGAGAAGTCAGGAGAAGAAGAAGGAAAAATGTATGCGGAGAAATGCAATTCATTAAACTTTAATTCAGACCTGGTTCCTCAATGACACTGTCAGTACTCAAACCACTTCAAGACTTCTTGAATTTGGTTTTCACAGTAGACAGAGTTAGCAGAAATCCAGACAGTTGAGAAATTGTCCAGTATCTAGAAGCAAGTGTGAAAATGTTCAAATGGAAAAGAAAATATTGAATCTCCGGAATGCATTCAATTTGATGTCTTTTAGTGAGTATTAGTCTTTTGTTTGTAAGAAGCAGTTAACATTTTCTGGAGTCTCTTCAAGACAGTAAAGGTCTTCCAGTGACTTTCATAGACTTCCAATACTTAATAAAAGTACCTATAGTGTAATTTAAATTAGTTGAAAACTCCTTT
This sequence comes from Equus asinus, assembly GCF_041296235.1. NCBI lineage: Eukaryota > Metazoa > Chordata > Mammalia > Perissodactyla > Equidae > Equus > Equus asinus. The sequence continues at coordinate 37,621,465 of NC_091800.1, read as the reverse complement.
CTCTGAAGCAGGAGTTAGATGTTTTGAATGTAGGAACTCCCTTAATGAGTACTGATTGATTGTGCATGTATGCATGAGTGTGTGTGTGTTAGTAAAGGGAGAGGAAAGAATGATGGAAGGCAACATTGACTACGCACCTGAGGAATTCACAACACTCTAAGAAGAAAAATTATTATTATCATTTTAATTTTTAAAGTTTTATTCGTTTTAAAGTGAAATAAACAGTACTCAAGACTTTCAAGTATGGTGTTCCAAGTGACACAGGCAATGACTAAGAATGAAATCCATCAATATTTCACTTTAGAACTCTCAACACGGAAATGCAGCACTGAGTTTCTTGAATGGTGATCTGGAAATAAGAACATCACAGACGTTTCTTAATCTTCCAAGTCTATAAACCTAGGAATTTTAAAAATCACTATGTTCTGCTAACTTAACTGCTTTTGAATATAAACTTACTGAAATATTATGTTTTCATTTACACTCAATAAAATAAAGTGTTTAACTTTGGAGAAGTGTAATTTAGGACCTCGTAATTTCAAGAAGACCAAAAGAAATGATAAAATATTCTGGTAGAGGAATTTATATGATTTTTCCTTAGTCAGAGAAAAACAAATCCAGCTTTAAACTGTCCTGTAACTAAGAGCAAACTCATAAAAACTATTCTGCCAAGGATCTGTAACTTTTATAAGGACAAAAATGACATTTACCCAGGAGAAAATCACATTTGATCGTCAGCATTTGGAAGCTGAAATTGTTGGGCAATTTTAACTTCACTTTTAGTTGGAGGATGACAGTGATTCTCTCCAATTGCCTTTTAATTCTAGATTTTTTTTTAATTTTTTTTGCACTTCCAAGACTTAGATGTCCATTCTTCTTTTGAATCTTGGTAATAGCTATATTGTAGATTTAAATTAGTGCTTACGTTCTATCTTCTTTTCTTTGACATGTCCCATCCAGGTGACCCGTGGCATTGGTTCTTTGTAAATCACAGTAGGAAGAACAGAAGTGAAAAGTTCTGAATAAATGACGCTAATTTTTCTTGTCTGTACTCTTGGACAAAAAGGAATCTGAAGCCACATGGGAAATTCTGTGTCACCTACAAACTCTCTATGGGCATATTCAACTTATCAAGTAAGGGATATTTCTAGGAAGGTATTTACTATAGAGTTTTTTGTTTTAAGTTAAATATTTATGATCCACTATATTTATGGATTCAAATAAGATTCCCCTGGGGGCCAGACCGGTGGTGCGGCGGTTAAGTTCGCACGTTCCGCTTCTCAGCAGCCGGGGATTTGCCGGTTCGGATCCCTGGTGTGGACATGACACCACTTGGCACGCCATGCTGTGGTAGGCGTCCCACATATAAAGTAGAAGAAGATGGGCACGGATGTTAGCACAAGGCCAGGCTTCCTCAGCAAAAAGAGGAGGATTGGCGGTAGATGTTAGCTCAGGGCTAATCTTCCTCAAAAAAAAAAAAACAAGATTCACCCACAAATTGCTTATTCTTTTAGGTTAATTAATCACCTCTGTTGCCTTTAGGACATCCTTGAAGGAAAAGTAAATAGTTTCAGAAATTAGGTAATGAAAATTGCATTATTGTCAAACAAATTATTAAAGAAATTAGTTTGGGCCATTCAGTATCGGTTTGTCGACTCTTATCTTCTTTCCAAACCTACCCTCAATTATTCCTCTTCTTGGTTCCTCCTTTACATTGAGAAATTCTTATCCCTTCTTCTTGCTGTCACTTATATACAACTTTCTCCTTCACCCGTTCATGGCTCTTCTTACCCTTCTGGTGTAAATTTGTTTGAACAAACGTTGATACCAATCTTTGGTAATTTCCCTAAGTAATGAAAATAATGCTTAATATTTTTAAATACTTACAGGCATTGTTTCAAATTTTTTACAGAAATTATCTTATTTCATCCTGCTAACAACTATTTGAAATAGATAATAATTTTAATAATTTTATATTAGCAAGTGAAACTAAGGAAGATAGAGTATTAGAAAATGTCTGTCACATACTCCATTTGAAATTAAAGTTTGCCCCCAAGATTCTGTTTCTGTTAAATCCCATTAAAATTTTCCAATCTTTTCCTATCCTAGTACTTAAAGTTGGTGATGGATGATTATCATCAGAGATACACATCATTCTTCTAGGATGGGTTGTAAGAGTAGATGTGGAGAAATATTCTAACTCCTGGAAAGTTACATTAAAAGTAATCCTCTAGCAGGGCTGGCCTGGTGGTACAGCAGTTAATTTCTCACGTTCCACTTCCATGGCCTGGGGTTTGCTGGTTTGGATCCCAGGTGCAGACCTACACACCACTTGTCAAGTCATGCTATGGCAGGAGTCCCACATATAAAGTGGAGGAAGATAGGCACAGATGTTAGCTTAGGGCCAGTCTTCCTCAGCAAAAGAGGAGGATTGGCAGCAGATGTTAGCCCAGGGCTAATCTTCCTCAAAAGAAGAAAAAAGAATCCTCTAGGTATTTCGGCCATGCCACCCCAGAGAAGTATGGTTTCTTAGTTTATAATCACTGCTTTAGTAAATGCTATCCTTACATGTTGGATAAATTTAACTTTCAAGCTTCGTCTATCATTTAGAAACTAACAAATAAACATGTTTAACACCATATGTGTCTGTTTACATGGTACCTCCACTTGAATTTACACATTCACCTCAAAATGTCCAAAACTGACCTGAGCATTTTCTTTCACAAGCTATCCATCTGTATCCCCTTGTCAGTAGGATCACTCCCAAGTTATCTATTGTATCAGTCAGTGTTCTTCAGAGAAACAGCACCAATAAGATATATATAGATATAAATAGGAGGGGATTTATTATGGAAATGGACTCATTCAATTACGGAGACTGAGAAGTCCCACGATCTGCCATCTGCAAACTGGAGAATCAGGAAAGGTGTACGTCCCCATCAGACCTGAAGGCCCAAGAAGCAGAGGGGCAGATGTTCAAGGGCAGGAGAAGATGGATGCCTCAACTCAAGCAGAGAGCAAATCTGTCTTTCCTCCACTTTTTTCTTCTAGATAGACGATGCCTAACAGACTGAATGATGCCCACCACATTGGTGAGGGCAATCTTCTTAACTCCATCAAATACTAATCTCTTCCAGAAACACTCTCACAGATAAACCCAGAAATAATTTTCTACAATCTTTCTGTGTACCCCTTAGCCCAGTCAAGTTGACACATAAAATTAACCATCACACCTCCCTTAAGACACCTGGAATCCTTCTCCACATTGTTTTTTTCTGCCCCTTTCCTCATCAAATAATCCTTTAATTTTACATTTATGATCAAATTCTTCCCTTTTAAATAATCCTTATTGTCGGCTGGCCGGGTGGCGCATCAGTTAAGTGTGCACGTTCTGCTTTGGCGGCTCGGGGTTCTCTGGTTCGGATCCCGGGTGTGGACGTGGCACCTCTTGCCAAGCCATGCTGTGGTATGCGTCCCACATATAAAGTGGAGGAAGATGGGCACGATGTTAGCTCAGGGCCAGTCTTCCTCAGCAAAAAGAGGAGGATTGGCAGTAGATGTTAGCTAAGGGCTAAACTTCCTCAAAGAAAAAATATCCTTATTGTCAAAACTCAGGTAAGACAACTACCATCTATTTCCCAGATGATTTGGACTTCTTAACTCCCACTCTTGCCTCTAATCTTTCTCCAGTTTGACCATTACCCTCCATGACAGCATACACAGCTTTGATAATGACCCAAACTCTCATCTTCATTTCATTTTAATCCATGACCCTCAATGGCATTCTAGACTCTTGCCACGTTCACTTTAAGACATCCTCCCCATCCTTCATGAAGTAGCTATTCGAATGCATTTCCCTGCTTCATCATGTAAAGTTAGTGGTCTGCCTTCATGTGCTGTGGAAGCACAGGAGTTGTGCATTTATCTTTGAGAAAACTGTTACATTATGATTATCATTTTACAAGTTTCTCATCCTTGCAAAACTAAGAACTCCACAAAAATATACCCTGTCCCTTTTTTGTAAGTGAATCACCGACTGATTACTAGTATTTAGGAAATGTAATATGTGGAGAAGAAATTATCTTGTTAGCAGTTTGTGCTTTAGCTCCCTTGAAACAGGAGACCAACTTCCTTTCATAGAAGCTTTGCATGTGGCTGTCCAATTTTTCCAACACCATTTATTAAGAGACTTTCCTTTCTCCGTTGTATATTCCTGGCTCCTTTGTCAAAATTAGCTGTCCTTAGATGTGTGGGTTTATTTCTGCCCTCTCAATTCTGTTCCATTGATCTGTGTGTCTGTTTTTGTGCCAGCACCATGCTGTTTTGATTACTATAGCTTTGTAATATACTTTGAAATCAGGGAGTGTGATGCCTCCAGCTTCCTTCTTTTTTCTGTGTTGCTTTGGCTATTCAAGGTCTGTTGTTGTTCCATATAAATTTTAGGATTCTTTGTTCTATTTCCATGATAAATGTCTTTGGAATTTTGATAGGGATTGCATTGAATCTGTATATTACTTAGGCAGTTGGACATTTTAACTATGTTAATGTTTCCAATCCATAAGCACAGAATAGTTCTTTGTGTCTTCTTCAATTTCTCTCAACAATGTTTTATGGTTTTAGTGTACAAGTCTTTCACCTCTTTGGTTAAATTTATTTCCAGGTATTTTATTCTTTTTGTTGGGATGGCAAATGGGATTGTATTCTTGATTTCTCTTTTTGCTATTTCTTTTTTAGTGTATAGAAACACAACTGATTTGTGGAGTTTATTTTGTACCCTGCAACTTTACCGTATTTGTTTATTATTTCTAATTGTTTTCTGGTGGATTCTTTAGGGTTTTCTATATGTAAAATCATGTCATCTGTAAATAGTGACAGTTTTATTTCTTCCTTTCCAATTTGGATCCCTTTTGTTTCTTTATCCTGACTGATTGTTCTGGCTGCAACTTCCATTCCTACATTAAATAAGAGTGGTGAGAGTGGGCATCTTTTTCTGGTTCCTGTTCTTAGAAGAATAGCTTTCAATTTTTCACCATTGAGTATGATGTGAACTGTGGGTTTGTCATATAGCACCTTTATTATTTTGAGATTCTTCCTATACTCATTTTATTCAGGGTGTTTATCAAAAATGGATGCTGTATCTTGTTGAATGCTTTCTGTGCATCTATTGAGATGATTGTGTGATTTTTATTCTTCATTTTCTTAATGTGGTGTATCACATTGATTGATTTGCAGATGTTGAACCATCCCTGCATCCCTGGAATAAATCCTACTTGATCATGGTGTATGATCTTTTTAATGTACTGTATACTCAATTTGCTAATATTTTTTGAGGATTTTTGCATCTAGCTTCATCAGTGATATTGACCTGTAATTTTCTTTTTTTGTGTCATCCTTGTCTGGTTTTGGTATCAGGGAAATTGGCCTTGCAGAATAGGTTAGGATGCATCCCATCCTCTTGAATTGTTTGGCAGAGTTTGAGAAGGATAGGTATTAAGTCTTCTTTGAATCTTTGGTAGAATTCACCAGGGAAGTCACCTGGTCCTGGACTCCTATTTTTTGGTAGGTTTTTGATTACTGTTTCTACTCCTTATTAGTGATCAGAGTATTCAGATTCTCTGTTTCTTCTTGATTCAGTGTTGTAAGGTTGTATGAGTCTAAGAATTTATCCATTGCTTCTAGATTATTCAATTTGTTGGCATATAGCTTTTCATAGTATTCTCTTATAATCCTTTGTATTTCTGTGGTTCTGTTGTAATTTCTCTTCTTCCATTTCTGATTTTATTTATTTGAGCCTTCTCCCTTTTTTTCCTGGTGAGTCTAGTTAAAGGTTTGTAAGTTTTGTTTACCTTTTCAAGGAGCCAGCTCTTAGTTTCATTGTTTTTTTCTATTGTTTTTTCCAGTGTTTATTTCATTGATTTCCACTCTGATTTTTATTATTTCCTTTCTTCTACTGATTTTGGACTTTGTTTGTTATTCTTTTTCTAGTTCCTCTGGGTGTATTGTTAGATTGTTTACTTGAGAGTTGTCTTAGTTTTAAGGTAGTCTTTCATTACTATAAACTTCCCTCTTAGTACTACTTTTGCTGTATCCCATAAATTTGGGTATGTCATATTTTCATTTGTCTCTAGGCATTTTTTGATTTCTCCTTTGATTTCTTAGTTGACCCAAGAGCTGTTCAGTAGCATTTTGTTTAATCTCCACATATTTGTGGCTTTTCCAGTTTTCTTCTTGTAGTTGATTTCTAGCTTCATACCATTGTGGTCAGAAAAGATGCTTGGTATTACTTCAATCTTCTTAAATTTGTTGATACTTGTTTCATGGCCTAATATGTGACCTATCCTGGAGAATATTCCAGGTGCTTTCAAAAAGAATGTGTGTTCTTCAGTTTTTAGATGGAATGTTTTGTATATATCTACTAAGTCCATCTGGTCTAATGGCCAGTTTTCTTATTGATCTTCTTATTAGGCCAGTATTTCCTTATTGATCTTCTGTCTAGATGATCTATTCACTGATGTAAGTGGAGTGTTAAAGTCCCCTACTATTACTGTGTTAATGGCAATTTCTCCTTTTATGTCTGTTAATATTAGCTTTATGTATTTAGGTGCTCCTATGTTGTGTGCATAGATATTTACAAGTGTTATGTCCTCTTGTTGGATTGTTCTCTTTATCATTACGTAATGCCCTTTGTTTCTTATTACAGGTGTTCTTTGTTTTGTTTTGTTTTTTTGTGAGGAAGATTGGCCTTGAGCTAACATCTGTTGCCAGTCTTCCTCTTTTTGCTTGGGGAAGATTGTCGCTGAGGTAACATCTGTGTCAATCTTCCTCTATTTTTGTATGTGGGATGCTGCCACAGTGAGGTTCTATGAGTAGTGTGTAAGTCCACATCTGGGATCCAAACCTGTGAATCCCGGGCCACCAAAGCAGAATGTGTGAACTTAACCACTACACCCATGGGCTAGCCCCAAGTTTTTGTTTTAAAAGTTTATTTTGTTTGATATAAGTATTTCTACCCCAGCTTTCTTTTCATTTCCATTTACATGGGGTGTCTTTTTCCATCCCTCATTCTCAGTTTGTTGGTCTGAAGTGTGTATCTTATATGCAGCATATATGTGGGTCTTGTTTTTGAGCTGTTCAGCCACTACATGTCTTTTGATTGGCATATTTAGTCCATTTACATTTAAAGTAACTATTGATAAGTGTGTACCTATTGCAATTTTGTTACCTTTTTTCTGGATGTTTTTGTAGTTCTTCTCTGTTCCTTTCTTCTTCTCTTGCTCTCTTCCCTTGCGATTTGATGGCTTTCTTTAGTGTTACTTTTGAGTTCCTTTCTCTTTATTTTTTGTTCATTTAGTATAGATTTCTGGTTTGTGATTACCTTGAGGTTCATATATAATAACCTATGTAAATAGCAATCCATATTAAGTTGATGGTCTTTTGGGATTGACCTCTTACTAAAAGCCCTACCCTTTCACCCGTCCCTACATTTTAAGTTTTTGATGTCATACTTCCTTAAACTCTTATCATAGATATAGATAATTTTATTGCTTTTGCCTTTTGACCTTGATATTAGCTTTATAGATGGCAGATCCACTATCAGTACTGTATATTTGCCTTATCAGTGATATTTTTTGTTTGATAATGTTATTATTCCTGTTTGAAGCCTTTTCTTTTCCACTTAAATAAGTGTCTTTAACATTACTTGTAGGTTTGGTTTAGTGGTGGTGAACTCCTGTAGTTTTTGCTTGTCTGGAAAACTCTTTATCTCTCATTCCATTCTAACTGACAGCTTCGCTGTGTGGAGTATTCTTGGCTGTAAGTTTTTCCCTTTCAGCACTTTAAATATATTATGCCACTCTCTTTTAGCCTGTTAGGATTCTGCTGAGAAGTCAGCGGATAGACTTATGTGGTTTCCTTTGTATGTAACTTGTTTTTCTTACAGCTTTTGAGATTCTCTCCCTATCTTTAATTCTTGACATTTAATTATAGTGTGTGTTTGTGTGGGCCTCTTTGGCTTCATCTTATTTGGTACTCTCTGTGCTTCCTGTACCTGGATGTCTGTTTCATTCTCTAGGTTAGGGAAGTTTTCAGCTATTATTTATTCAAATAAGTTCTTTGTCCATTTTTCTCTCTCTTCTTCTTCTGGGACACCTATAATGCAGATGTTAGTGTGCCTGATGTTGTCACAGAGGTTCCTTAGACTGTCTTCATTCTTTTTAATTCTTTTTCTTTCTATGTACAGCTTGGGTGATTTTCTCTACTCTTTCCTCCAGATCACTGATTCATTCTTCTGTGTCATCTACTCTGCTGTTGATTTCTTCTAGTGAATTTTTCATTTCTGTTATTGTATTCTTCAGCTCTGATGGGTTCTTTTTTTATATTTTCCAGATTTTTGTTGAAGTTCTCACTGTGTTCATCTATTCTTCTCCCCAGATCAGTGAATATCCTTATGACCAATAATTTGTACTGCTGTTTCTTTTTAAAGATTGGCACTGGAGCTAACATCTGTTGCCAATCTTCTTTTTTTTTTTTCTTTTTCTTTCTCTCTGAAGCTCCCCAGTACATAGTTGTACATTCTAGTTGTAGATCCTTCTGGTTGTGCTATTTGGGATGCCACCTCAGTGTGGCCTGATGAGCAGTGCTATGTCTGTGCTCAGGATCCCAACCAGTGAAACTCTGGGCTGCCAGAGCAGAGTGTGTGAATATAAGTATTGAACCAAGGAGCCAGCCCCTAGTTTGTTCTCTTTATCAGGTAAATTGTTTATCTCTATTTGTCTAATTATTTTTCTGAGGATTTGTCCTGTTCCCTTATTTGGAACACATTCCTTTGTCTCCTCATTTTACCTACTTCTCTGTGATTATTTCTATGTATTAGGTAGATCAGCTACACCTTCAGATCTTGGAAATGTGGCCTTACATGAGAGATTCCTTATCAGGCCAGCAACATGCTCCCCTCTCATCGCCTGTGCCAAATGCTCCAGGAGTGCCCCCTGTGTGGACTGCATGTTCCCTTCTGTTGTGGCTGAGCTGCTATCGCTGCAGGCACACAGGTTGTCTAGGCTGGTCCTTGGGCCAACTGGTTGTAAGGCTCCACCTTGTGCTGCTTCTATGATCACTTTATTGGGTGGGGCAAGTCCCTGGTATGGCTGGCTATGAGGTCTAGTAACACACAGTTCCTGCAGTTTTGCTGGTAAGTGAGTCAAACACCCAGAGTGGCTGATTGCGAGGCTTGGGGGCTCACATTTGCTGCAGACCTCTGGTGCTGCTCCTTGTGGCATCTGGCTGTTATCAACTCCCTTTCGGGGGGGGCAGACTTCTGGTCAGCACTGGCTATACTCCCCTGCAGTACACAGCTTGTTGCAAAGAAGTTTTGAGAAGTCCTCTGGGGAGAAAAGTTGGCCTGAGGCTGGGCCTGTGTTATATTTTGTAGAGAGTGGTTTCGCATACTAAAGAAGACTGGTCAGACTTAGACTAAGATCCCCAGGATGGTGGCAATGGAGACTTTGGGTAGAATAGAAATATCTACTGGGGATGAATTAAGTAGTTCTCTTTGTTGTGGTCACTGATCTGCCTCCTCTAAGATATTTTCAATAAGCTTTATGGGCTTACTCACTAGAATGGATATTTTACAATGAATATGCAAAAGCACTGGCTCTGTTTCTGTGTGAAGAAAAGTAAGAACACCGAACTTCTTTAGAAAACTGTTCCTATCTTTATGAATGTAGGAAGAAGAATCAAACTAAGCAAATATATATATAATTTTGTATATATACATATATATATGATACAGCACATTCTAGTACTTTTAATTTTCTAGGACAGACAAGCCAAAAGACATGAATTTTGATGGCTTTTCAGCAGTATTCAGGTGCAGAATGTCTGTTTCTGAGCATAATTTTAGTAGAGTAGCAGCAAAATTCTGAGTATATCAGAATAACTAGTAGCCTAAAATCTCAAATGTTTGCTAAAAAGGAGAATAAATATTAAATTGAAAAGTAGCAGCATAAGTCAAGGCAGAGTTTTCCAATTTGATGCACACACATGTACATAAAATCATAGCATAGGCAATACCTACCATTTGTTTGGCAATTACTCTGGTATATTCACTATGCTAAATATCTTACATACATTATCTCCTTAATCCTTATAAAACTCAGAGGATGCTAGGGGCCGGCCCTGTGGCCGAGTGGTTAAGTTTGCACGCTCTGCTGTAGGCGGCTCAGTGTTTCGTCGGTTCAAATCCTGGGCATGGACATGGCACCACTCATTGAGCCATGCTGAGGCGGTGTCCCACATGCCACAACTAGAAGGACCCACAGCTAAGAATGTATAACTATGTACCAAGAGGCTTTGGGGAGAAAAAAGGAAAAAAAAAACTCACAGGATGCTATCATTTTGTAGATAACTGAGGAGGAAAGAAACCAAATATCATCCAAGACCATATAATAAGTAACACTGTAAGAATTCTAAAAAGAATTCCTTCTAAATAAGGTTTATCTGATACCAAAATCCATGCTTTTAATCCTTACAATGTCATTGTCAATTGGTAGTAATTACATATGCTCCACCCAACTCGATTTGAAATGACACACAGTAGAGCACAACAAACATTATCTCTAAATGAAACAAATTCAGGAAGGTGATTTCTCTGATAAAGAGAAAATATACATTTTTCCCCGAAAATTATTAGTTAATGGACTAGTTCTTTCTCACTTCAATTACCTGAATATGTTATTGAATATCTTTTGACATATCCCAAAACTTTGCATTAGAATGTTTTACGAATTTTATTTTCTTAGTGAATTTTTATTTCTTATTTACTTTCCCCCAGACTCTCAGGTAACTCAAGATTAGTAGAATGCTAGAGGAATGAATCTTGGTTTTCTAGTAATCTCCATTTTTCAAATTATAAACTTCTGTGAAGTCAAGAGGAGTACATTTTTTTGAAACCCTCAATAATTGTTCTAACTAAACGTTGTCACAGCAATAGCTATACTGTATTTAACGCTTACATTCCTCCTTTATTTACTTAATAAAGGCTGAAAAATAAAGTCACTATGTTTAAACTGTTTTAAATAATGTAGATGAGATTGATTGAAAGTGTATAACTGACCCTTGACAAAAAGGGCTAACAAAAGAGAGAGTGTCAAAACTCTCCTAGAACAAAAGCTCTGTGAGAGTATTTTTTGTAAAGTTGATACCATCAGTGTGCAAAGGATCTCACACAAAAAAGCCAGCTCAGTCAAGCTCAGTCATCACTCCTGTTTTGGAAGAGAAGGGAGAGCTTTTGGCTCCTGACTCATTGTGCCCACTTATTGCGATCAATGGATAGAGAAATTCCAAATACTCAAATCTGGCCCCTCACAACCAGTATCATTAAGTCATAATCTAAATTATAACTGCCACGATGATTGCTTCACACTTTGATTACAGGTTGCACTATGTGAGGCAGGGGTACAGGTGTTACATGATCATTCTAATGGACTCTCCTAAAGCGTTTAGCATAATGGGGCGGAGGCAGCCCAGAATGTCTTAGAATTTCTCCTGTATTTTTAAAATAATACCAGGGAGTGTACTTTTTAAAGGTGTTTCAAAATTCCTTCATGGAAACATAATTCCTTCAGGTAGGCCTTTTTGCTACCATAGACTTCAGAGTAATTATACCAAAGACAATCATTACAATTATAGTTATAAAGATGGACACTATTCTAGAATGCAACATGTTAGAAACAAGGTGAGGGAGCCAAAAATATATTCAGTACCCCAGACAATTATTTTCTCCGTATATAAGTAACCATTTATGTTCAAAAATACTTCAAATATACAAAATTGCTTGAATACTCCTCAAGAGAAAAGACAGGAGATTTACATATTTCAGACTTTCCCTCATTCTCTTTTGACTATAGATCTAACTTAATTTACATCCATGGATTAGATGGAGGACTTATTTCTGTTTTACGGATGGAAATTCTCACTGTTCAAGTAAAGGTATGAGGATTTTCTTCTTCTTCTTGTGCTTTCATTAAGAATAACGCTTCTAGGGACTTGCCTGGTGGCACAGTGGTTTAAGTTCGTGTGGTCCACTTTGGTGGCCCAGGATTCACAGGTTCAGATCCTGGGCATGGACCTACACACCACTCATCAAGCCATGCCGCAGCGGCATCCTACATACAAAATAGAGGAAGATTGGTACAGATGTTTGCTCAGGGACAATCTTCCTCACAACAACAACAACAAAAAACTCCTATAAACCCACAAAATTTCAGAGTTCAGATATAGGCATCATGTCACTTTTCTGAACTGCAACAGAACACAGGCTGAATCTTATTCATCATTAAATGATGATCAATGCCTGCTCAGTGCCTTGCTCTCAGATGTTCTAAAACTTGCAGTTGTGTTGAATTTGTGAATGGGTAAATTGAGACCCAAAGAAAGAAGCTATTTTATTCAAGACCTTGTAACCAGTGAAAAAAAGAGCCAGAGCCAGGTCCTAGATTTTGGAATATTAATTCGTTATGATTTTCTACTATAATTTAACAGATTCAGGTAAATCTTAACCTGATAAAGCAACAATTTATATTTTTTTATCACAAAGAGATTACTTACTGCTTGTGTAATGTAAATGGATACCAAATAAAAACTTACTTTATCTGGATTTGGAAACTACCAGTGAGATCTACAGTGTTCTCTAAACTCTGCCATATAAAGTGCAATTTAGTGTTGCAGTCAAGTTTGAATTAATAGATAAACCAGCACTCCCTGGTGCCTTTGCGCTTGCCAAAGTAAAAATACCGGACGCACAGAATTAACTGGCTATTGATACTTTCTGGAATTGACAATCTGATAACCAGAGGAAATGGAATTATTTCTTTGCAGAATGCTAACTAATTTAATTGAAACTTTAATTAAAAGCACATCAAACTACATCTGTCCTTCCGATGGACAGCACCTGCAACATATGAAAATGATTTGCTTGGATTGTTAGATTTCCAATGTTACAGAAGCAATTGACTGCACCCACATGCCCATTACAGATATTTGCTGATGAACAAATGTGTAGAAATTGAAATATGAATCTTTCCTGAAAAATGATGAAGAAATGACTCATGTCTTGAAGAAGAAAATTGTTTTTGATGTCTGATACAGCGATGTAAACATCGTTAACCATCCTCCCTGAGATCTGCTGACATTGGACACAATAAGATTGCAGCTTTAATATTTTGTGGGTTTTTTCCTTTAGGATACTTAGTAAGAGATCGTTTTGGGAAAATTACCTCAATGGCACATGTTGATTATACTTTATCTTGAAATCAATGCCATAAATTGCACTCTTCAATTGCTAAAAATATGTGAATATTCCTCAATATGTTAATTTATTACAGACAGCTTCATACATCTACCAAAATAAAACACAATGTGCATGGTCTTATTCTATTACAAATATTATTTCTGGAGTTTTTCCAAACATCTAATACTAAATCTATCCACTGCCATAAAAGTACAGCTCTTAGAAAAAAATTAATATTATTTAAATAAAATATAAATGAGAACATAATATATTAATGGCAGTATTCTTATATCAGCAAAAAGAAAGAAGCATACTCATTTTATTATTATATATAACATATATTATTTTAACAAAATAGATTAGGAATTCTAGCACTAATTATAAGAAAAGTACTTCACTCATTTAGGTTAATAAATTTGTGTTTAGTTTTCCATTTTCTTTAAAATTTTAATTTACGCTGTTAAAAATTAAGAAGAAAATGAAAATTATGTCTAAAAGTAATCAGGAGCATACTGTCATTATTTCTCCAGTCATAAACTACCAACGTGACACAATGTGAAAAGAAAAATAATTCTTTTAAATTATTCTCATAGGTCATCCAGAAATCTGATGAGCTCCACAATTGTAATTTTGCATGGTACCAAGGACACAGAGAAAAGCTATGACAGAGAGAGATACACAGAAAAGGATAGAAGGATAGAAAGAGGGAAAAAAGAGCAAGAGACAAGATACTGGAGGTAAATCAACAACAGCAAAAGAAAATTGAAGATTTAAGCTGTTTCTAAAGAATTCTAAGCACATTAATAGCATTAATTTTTGCCTTATATATTTGAACATAATTTATCTATATACTTTATATATTTTGAATATACAAACATATTCAATATATTTGAATATATATTTGAAAATAAGATGAGGATACAATTTGCCCGAATTGTTTAGACAATTGAATTAATAATGCAATGAGATGCAACAGTATGATGAAAAAACTCTTTAAAGTAACTGCAAAGTCAGTGATTGTATGATTTCAATAAATTTTATTTAGGTGAGGGTGATACATGGAATAGAATACATTTTTGTCAACTCTCTTTGGTCTTTGTTTTCCTCACTAACGTTTTTCTACAGTAGATTTTATTGAACGAGCTTAATTATTTTTTTCAGTTTATATTGAGTAAGCTCATATTCATTCCATTACCCAAAATTACAGTTATCATTCAAAGTCCTTCTCAAATTTTACTAACTCTCTTATACCTCTACTGGTGTACACTGAGTAATCAATAACTGACTTTAACGTCTAAGTAAACCTCTTATGTAGAGAGTTAAGACTGTGTTGCCTACTTGATTCCTCTCTTAAGTTCTTCATTATCTGAACACTGCTTCTCTCTCTACACCTATCTACCAGCATTACCCCACATCCAGCCATACTGATATCAGTGAAGTTTTTCTAAGAAACTTCTAAGATTTTGTACACTTATCCTCTCTATTTGGATTGCTGTTTTTTCTTCCTCCTTCCTCACATTCTTCATTTGAATACCTCCTGTGCATCTTTCATTATAATACCCAATCATCAACTCCGCCAAGAAGCCTTCCCTAATTACCCAAGGGGAGGTAGGTGTATTGCCTCTGTGATTCCACAGCACTAGGCATTTTTACTCCACAATAGAATCAATAGTTATCTATCCCAGAGTGAACCAATGAACACACTGTAACATAGCCCTGTGGCTAATTTATTAGAACTCAGAGACTCTTTCTAGGTTCTACTTTTTGTCCTTAACTTCTAACCTGGTGTTATTTCCTTGTCAAAGCCTTTCAGATTGACCCTACAGTTAGAGCATCCACTTGGCACACTCCCAACTTCACTCCAGGGAACAATTTCTCAGACCCAAGCCCTTTGACATGTGCTTCTTGTTCAAGAACTTGTACTGCCTTACTGCAGCACAGTGCTGTCCAATAGAACTTTCTTCATTAATGGAAATTTTCTATATCTACACTGTCCAGTATGGCAGCCTCCAGCTACGTGTGACTATTGAGCACTGGAAATGTGGCTATCGTGATCAAGGAACTGGATTTTTATTGAAAAACAATTTAAATTTAAAAAGTCACATGTAACTAGGCTACTGTGTTGGAGAGCATAGTTTTAGAATTTTGGAACCAAGCTCAGGTACTTTGCCTGTAAATTAATTAATGATTCCTTTATTTCTTTTCTTTTCTTTTTTTTTTTTCAGTGAGGAAGATTGGCCCTGAGCTAACATTTGTGTCAATCTTCCTCTACTTTGTATGTGAGATGCTGCCACAGCATGGCTTGATGAATGGCATGTAGGTCCATACCCATATCCAAACCTGCAAACCCAGGCCACCAAAGCAGAGCTTGTGAACTTAACCACTATGCCACTGGGGTGGCCCCTCTTTTATTTCTTGAAAAATGGAATCTCAGGACCTGAGAATAGAAAAGAATTTTACCAAAAGAGTATTAGAAGCCATAAAAGGAAAGAATGTCTCTCTACTATTTTCTAGTCTTTACAATAACAAGATTAGGCTATATAACTACTTGAGTCACATTCTGCTTATAACGTGCAACATGTTACGGTCATCCATGCATTCATTCACTCAAGCCATCCATTCTCTCACTAATCATTTATCCATCTGATAGGCATTTTGAGCTCCTACACGTGCAGGCACTATGCTAGCAAATGAAGATACAAAGATGATTCCACCTAACTTAGTTCGGCTTATGAACTGAAGAACTTTTTTTCTAATCAGAAGAACATTACTTTTCTATTTCTAAAGAATAAGATATATCCTTTCCTTCAGGTATCCTTCTTCTTTTAAAATTAACTTTTCAATGCTTTGTGGTTAGTAAGAAGAAAGTATATCTGCCAAATTTTTACTTTATTTTTGGCTCTATAACTGCAGCTTTCAAATTTGTGGGTAAATAGCATGGACTCTTTTTCCAAATCATGACCATGGCATGCACTTAAATTCTCTTCCTTATTCCCACACCATGTCTGAAGCACCAGTAGTGAATCCACGGTTGGCAACAAACCCAAGAGCACACAGTCAGAGCCAGCACCGTAAGAAGAAGCTGAGCTACTTCGCTAGTCCCTAAAATGACCACAGTACATGCTTTGCAAATGCAATGCCTTTCTTTTCCACATTTCCCGCTCACAGCCTGGCAGAGTTCTAATGATTTTTCAAGGGCCAGTTTAAATGTCAATTCTTCTTTGAAGACTGTGCCAAAACTCATTGGCTCTGCTCCACAGAATGAATCTCTTCTTCCATCCTTTTTAATTCTATAGCATTTAATTGGTATGATTAGAATAATATAAGGCATTTATCACATTTTATTCCAGTGGGGTTGTTTACATGTCTATCTCTCATCCTAGGCTGGAAGTTCTGTCACGGCAAAAATCTTTTTGTGTGCATAAATCAGAGCCTGGCGTATATTAAAGTATTCTATAAATTCCACTTCAATTAAACCAAAATCTTCTCGACTTTCTGACATTTCCTCTAAGCTAGTTTACCTCATTGAAACAAAGACTATTATGAAATGATCATATTTTTGGATAAAGACAGTTTTTATTTTCCTACATGATGATAATTTGGAGTTTCAGATAGCAGTCTCTGCTCAACTGAAAGTTATGAAACCATTGCAGTAAAATGGAATACTCTATCAATTTAATAAAAACTGAGACATTATCAACTTGCCAGATCTATTTTAAGCAGATATGTGAATATTCACACAAACGGTAAATGCATACGTGTGTGTGTTAAACACACATATAATTTATAGAGTTAGTACAATGTAATAGACAGAAGTTTCAAATAAAATTTCACTCATCATTCATAACTTGATGCACATGATGCTAAGCTGACTCTATCTTTGATTAAAATAACTGCATCAAACATTGTTGACATGAAAAATATCAACAAATCAAATGATGTTAGAGAATAAAGTTTGCACGATACAAATATTTGCTCCCTAAGTAAATTAATAGCCTGGGCACTTAATAGCAGAATGGACTGATTGTTTTCAATGCATGCATTTAAGTTGTGTCTCCATGAAACTAAAGTAACTGGATAAATCAGTAAACTAATCTTTCTCCAAAACTGTACCAAAGATTCTGTTCTATTCATTTCTGAATAACGGGAAAACAATCTTCAGACTAGAGATTTAGTAATGTTAATTGGAAGCAATAGACACATTATAGAAAATCAGCTGTGTAGTGATCTTGGCTGTGCTGCTCTCCAATTAGTGCTGGGTCACCAATTAATTCTTTTCCAGGTGCCCAGGCTTCCTGGATACCAGCACTGGGCTGAGTTTCCTTGATCCTCTCATCTAATGCTCCAACTCTATTAATGACTTTGACCTTGCTCGGACTTGGACAGCAGCTTTCTCAACTTAAAGAAAAAGTATCCTCCCCATATATTTTAAGAATGGGGCAAATCATGGTAAACCCAAATAGAGCTTCACTGCTATTCAATGTTAGTCATGTTCTAACAAATTCACTTAGGCCATTGGTTTCCTATAGCTTTCATGCTTGTATTCGCTCCACTTATTTTTCTACCACAAATCCTCAGGCCATTCCGTGATTTTTGTCCTACAACTTTTTTCCTCCTCTGTCCTTTTTTAAATTCTGTTTCTCACTCTTTCAATTTTCTGGTTTCGCTATGTTTTTGGAATATTCAAGGATTCCTTTCACTAATAAGCAAGAGCATGTCTCTCAAATCTGCTGTTTTCTAAACAAATCTTCAAGTTTTTCATAGCTGCATTTTATTAAAAGAATTTTTCAGTTGCTGCCTATAAGTTTTTATTTTATTACTCACTAATACATTGACACATGGTTATCTACTTCGTCAATGAACACAACCATATTTAAAGACCTCATCCCATTCAATCTCAATAATGTTTCACATTGCAAATTTCTCTACATTAGCTTCCAGTTCACCATTTATTTATTTGTTTGTTTGTTTATCTATTTATTTATTTCCCTAGGCGATCATGGACTTGAGAGACAGGTTCATCATGGTTTGCATGTCAGCTTTGCTTCTCCCTTGCTGAGAAATTTCTGAAAAGTCACTTAACCCCTCGTGGCCTCAAATTCATCAATAAAATGGAGATGAAAATATATTCTACTTAGATCAGCCACGTCACAAATTCTTTGCGGACCCTTACCATCTCTTTAACTTTTTAACTGAATGTGATCTTCTCCTTGATATCCCTATAGACAAGATAACCATATAATGAATTGTCCAAATCTAGACACAGTTTTAAGTAAAAGAGGGTACTATTAGCTATTTTGCTGGGACAATATGGGTAAATCAGGTAAACTATGAAGCATGATTAACCAACTCAAAGTGTATCCTGTGTTTTCCCTCTTTTCTGCATTTGTTAATTTTGACCTTTCCTGGAATGTCTTTCCCTTTCCTCTGTGAAATATAAATCTTTCAAATTTCTGTTCAACTCTCATTCTCCAACCATATCATAGTTCTTTCACCTTTACACAGCCAGCATTTATCTTTCCATTCAAATACAACTAAAATGAAATCCATGTGTAGTCATGCATTGCCTTTTGATATAGCTTACCATATTTAATGATTATATTTAGTGTAAATTATCTCTATTAATAGATTATATTTTTAAACATTTTTATCCCTTTAGAATATACATTTTTTTTAGAAGCAATGTAATCTGATACGTTTTTGTATTCTTCATGGTTTCTGGCATACAGTTAATCAATTAGTAGATATTTAGTAATTATTTGTTGATTGAATTATTAATTTATTATTGTTACATTTTGGCTATCTTGAGTGCGCAGATAAGCTGAATTATTTTGGGAAATCATTCTAGACTCACTTATTTCATGGCTTGCCAAAAGTCTAACAGTTATTTTCAATAGTATATATATTTTTAAGAACAAAAGTAAGGGAACACAATGACTTTCAACAACTACAAATAAATCCCCCCAAAATTAAATTAACATGAGCATCCACCAAAAAGAAAAAACCCTGAAAGAGGAAAATGAATCAGCAACATGTAGTCTGGCCACAAATGTAGGTAGGAAGAAGCTAATCTCTTGATAATGAAAGGAGAGTAATGTGGCCTCATTTTTTGTATTATTTGGACAAATTTCACCTCCCCCAGAGTTCAATTATTTTCTAGCACTCTCAGAATTAATCCCACAATCAGAATGCTCATCATGGAGCAAAAGAGGAATATAAGAGTTCCAAGAAACTCTCTTCAAAATGAAAATAAAAACAAAACAAAATCTATTTACTTTATTTCTCACTTTTGTAAGATTTTCTTTGAAAATTAAAAGCTACAAGAAGCAAAACTGTAGTTGCATCTATTCTTCTCTACTCTTTTTATTCTCAGGAACAATGATGTCACTGTGCATAATGATCTGACTCCATTTTGGACATGACTGTTGACAGCTTTCCATGCCCATAACTGCTCTTTCCCCCTTTGCCCCAGGGGTTCTCTCTTTTGCTGCATGCAGGAAATCCAACTCAAGCAAGCCCTGGTCTTTGTGTGAGAACCCTGACCCCTGGCCCATTGCCTGAGCACAATAAAACCCCAAAGCTGGTATCCAGTGTCCTTTCTCTGCTTTCTCAAGCCATTTTCAGAACACTTGGAAGACTACCCTGCTCTTGCCAAAAAACTCTGTGCAAAATTATGTGAAAAACAAGCTTTTTTATATCCTCTTGGTGCCTCTGTGCTACCATTAGTCTTGACATCTGAATCAGGTTTTGGGTAGGAGGGGGTCCATGCTGGCTCTACAGGATGATCACAACACTGGATTAAAACTGGGGTAAAAAGTCTTTAAATTTATATAAACATATATGCTACTAACATGGATTATTTACACATCAAAAATGAAAGAAGAGATATTATGGCAGAGCCCACAGATTTTAAAGTAATATTCAGAAAATACTAGAAAGATCTGTATGCCAATATATCTGTTAATTTAGAAGAAATTAACAAATTCTTTTAAAAAACATAGCTTACTAAGATGGGCACATACTGGAGTTAAAGCCACATTTTGTTTTCAATACTGTATGTACTTATGTTGTTATTACCAATTGTGCTGCCAATGGAAGTAACTGAGAGTGAAATGGATCTTAGGGAGGCAAGAGTGTAAAATATTTGGGGGTAAAATGCCTAGTTTATCAAGCACGAAATCAGTGAAAACAAAAATGCAGTCTTCGTGCTTTGATAATAATTTCATACAAGTTGAATATTATTCAGTATTATTATTTTCAGCTACACAAGAAATCAGGAAAAACCATGATGTTAATGATTTTCATACTATTAAATATTCTGAGAACATTATTGTCAAAAGCAAAATTATTTATGACACTGTATAAAGGCAAAACAACATGTGGCTAAGTATTACAAAAGAAAGAGGAGAGTTAGAGAGGAGCTGGTACTAGAGGTTTATCAACCAATCAATTATAATTTTTAAGCTCTTTTTTCTTTCAGCGTGTAAGGAGGTCGAGGGGTAAAATATATATACAAAATATAGGAACGTCCTAGTATTCAATATAACTTTGAAGACAAAATTTCCAGTATCAGTCAAAATACAGGCAATTTAGAGGTAGAAGATAGTATTTTGGAATTTCTAATGTAGTAAGAAATAGAAAACATAAATGTAATAGTAAACAGTGAGATAACAATAGATAAATTAGAAAACAAAGGAGATTTTAAAATATAGCGTGAGTGTGCACTAGGACACAAAGGTAAGAGGTCTATATTTTGGTTTCACAGCCTATTAATGCTTTAGTTATATGAACAACTACAAAATAAGGATTTTCATCATTATTCCTGGAAGTATATAAATGTCAGATTCATTACAAGGATTTTTGGACCCTCAGTGCTTAATTGAAACTTTCCTCTTGTCAGTTTTTGTCACACAAGGTTTCCATTATGTGAATAACGAGCGTACAGTGATGATTTATTTGCCCCCTCCATTCTCAGTGGTTTTTGTCTTCCAATACAGTAGGGGAAAAACTTGGGACAGCATCCAGAAAAAAGACAATACTGGTTTGATAATTAAGAAACTTCACATACTCAGGCTGTTAGTCACCAATTGTACTTACACAGAGAAATCATTTATCTCCATCGACCCTTGTTTCATTATCTGGAAAAATGAATGAAGATTTCATTAGATGAACTCTTAAAATCCTTTCCTTCCCTATTATGTTATTTTCCCAGATATGATTTTTTAACTTTTGTGGCCTCGCCTATGAATAGCTCTCTAATGTTTGAGGATAGATTTAATTTTTCCAAACAAAATTAAACTAGATGTTATTTGAAGCCAAAACTTTTGTATAAAAGACCTTTTACTCATTCATTTAATAAATATGTGTAAAGCATATATGATACATCACCTCAAACTTAACAACTACAGCTTTCTGCCTCCCCATCTAGTCCTGCTCTGCAGTTTTACTCATACCATCAAACCAAAACATCACCCGTCCACCAACTCATCTGTTCAAGTCAAAATATCTGGGGATTATCTTTGATTATTCTTTCTTTCTCCCACCACATCCACATCATCAGTAAATGTTCTCGTCTGTATCCAAAAACGTAAGGAGAATCCATCCATTTCTCTCCATCATGTGTTGCCTGCCATTCCATTTGATTTCCTGCTTTAGCACATGACACCTCTCCACAAAAATCATGTAGCCAGAGTCATCTAAATATATATATCAAATACTTGCACTCCCTACTTAAAGTCTATCATTGACTTCTCTCTATACTTGAAATAAATTCTGACTCCTTATCTTGATTACAAAGTCCTATAGAACTAGACTTTGCCTTTTTTTCCAACTTCACCCAATAGCACTCTCCTTTTCAACCACTCTGTTCATGCCACACTGACCTTCTGTGTATTCAGTAGCGCAACTTCTTTTCGGAACTTACAGTCTTTGCACTAACTGTCGCCTGTGCCTGGAATGTTTTTCTTCCTGATTTTCACATTGCTGGTGCTTTCAAAGCATCCATGTCTTCACTTGAATATCATTTCTTTGAAGAGTCATTTCTGACCACCAATCCCGAGTAGTCACCGAGATACACACTTTGACAACACCTGTTTTAATTACCTCTGTAACACTTATTTCTATCAGATATTGTATTCTTTATTTAATTGTAAATGTTCATTTTGTCTTCCACTGGAACATAAATTCCACACAGACTGACAGCATGTCACTCTTATTCACTCTTATGTCCTCAGTCCCTGAAAGAGTGTGTGAATGAAGGACTCTGTCCATATAATGGCTCTTCTTGTGAAGTTTTTTTTCCAATCTCATTGGGGTATACTTAACAAATAAACTTGTAAGATATTAATATATTTAAAGTGTACAATATGATGATTTGATATACATTATGAACAAATTCCCCCCATTGAGTTAATTAACACATCCATCAACTCACATATTTACCTTTATTTATTTATTTATTTTGGTGAGGACATTTAAGTTCCACTTTCTTGGAAAATTTCAATTATACCATACAGTTTTATCAACTATAGTCACCACATTTCACATTAGGTCCTCAGACCTTATTCATCTTATAACTGAAAGATTATACCCTTTTATCAATATCTCGCTGTTTCCTCCACACCCCCAGCTCCTGGAAATTGCTTTTCTGTAGGGATTGTTTTCTTAATTTCTCATTCTGATAGTTCTTTATTGGTGTATAGAAACATAATTGATCTTATTATATAGAATTTTATCCCACAAATTTACTAAATTTGTTTGTTAGTTCTAACAGTTTTTTGGTGGAGTCTGTAGGGTTTTATATACACAATATCATGTCATCTGTAAATAGAGAAAATTTAACTTCTTCCTTTCCAATTTGGATGTGTTTTATTTCTTTTTATTAACTAATTGCTTTGGCTCGGACTTCCAGTACTATGTTGACTTAAAGAGTCAATAGCGGGCGTCCTTGTCTTGCTCATGATCTTAGACGAAAAGCTTTCAGCCTTTCGTCATTGAATATGACGTTAGCTGGGGGCTTCTTGTGAAGTTTTACAGATGTGGTTCTATGTGAATAATGGCGTATCAATGAAGCATGAGTAAAAAGTAATGATTGACCGTGAAATTTTTCTTCTGTTGATAGGCTGGTTATCAGAACTTGGAGTTTAAAAGTGCTTGGAAAAATGATCGCAAATAGTAGATTCACTAGGAAAGTACATTCTAAAATAGCATCTAGTTGACTGTAGATTAATGGATGTTGTTTGGAAAAATCAGCTTTGGTTCTTGATAGTCACAACTAGTAGGTCATCACATATAAATAGGTAGAATTTAGGACTCTTTCAGTAGCAATACAAACTAACTCTAGTTGCCTAAAGAGAATTTTATTGAGAGGACCTGGGCTAGCTCACAGAATTGACAGAAAAGTTAAAACAAATTAACTAAAAATAACTAGTATAGGGAGGTCATATATTAGGTAACTTTGAGAATCTCATTAGTTTGGTTAATGCACCTACCAAAATTATCCAATATTATCAGTACTCATGGTTTTCAATTTTTTTCAGATTCTTTCAAGTTCACCCATTATTGTATAGAGAATGAACATAAACTCTGATGCTGTGACTTAGCCAAATACTGCTCGCATGACCCTGAGAACCAAAGTCACTTAAATTTCAGAATTCTTGTCTATGGAAATGGAGTGTTACATCTCCTTTCATAGGGATCATTATGATGATTGAATAAAATAATGTAAGTAATAGCAATTATAGGCATTTATGTACTACATAAATTTTAGTAGCCATTACACTCAAATCTTTATGGTGGCAGATGGAGTCCTTTGTTTCTATCGACCTGGTGAGGTATTGTCACCTAGAACCATTCAAAGAAGCCCTTCCTCGTGTCCTCAGAATAACAGTGCCTGTTACAGCCTCACTTATAGTTGACCCTGAGTAGAGTTCAAGAACAACTACTGTTATTGTCTCTGGATGACAATTATTACCATTTTCACAACTCATTCTGAGGTTCTTCTATAAGATTTAGAAGATGGTGAAGTTTGGGCAACATCTATATTATTTAGGATTGGCATGATGCAAATTTGGTGAATCAAAATTTAGACAGTTACATGAATAGAGGTTAAAAAGGGTATAACTTCTTTATTTCTCTATATTTCTTGACTTAGCCTAGGTCGAAAGATCCTACTTGTACGAGCAGCTGAACTACTAAGCTTGCCATTTCAAGTAACTCAGTTTAAAACAGTCTCTTTTGAAACTATTTAGTCAATTCTGCGTTTCCCACCCTTCTCTTCTTTAAATTCTGCATTTCCTACCCTTCTTTTCTTTCTCTCTCTTTTCTCTAATTCATAACTAAGACATATAAGAGTGGCAATCTAGGTATCATTATGACATTCTAAGTGTGAGGGATAATTTTTGTATGTGAAAGTTCTCTGTCCTTACTGAGTGTTATTTGCTGGTGAGTGTCCTTGGTCCCACAATGGCCTCCACATGTCCAGTTTACACACATTGCTTCTTCATCTTCTTAACCATGAAGCCCCATCTCACCTGCCATACCACTCAGACACTTCTACATTATTTGTTGGGGAGGGGCCCTCAGGAGACTTTGGCTGTGTTATCCTCACCACACTGAAGTGCAGGGAACTCTGAGTAGCTCTTCATAGAGGCATTTGTTTGCCCCACCCCCGTTCATGAACGCTTTCTGTTTCAGGAGCCATGTTGAAGGAGAAAGGTTTCTAAAGCTTTCTGTCTATCAGCCTGCATTTTGAGAGGCTAGGCAATCTTCCTTTCTGTTGTAAGAACTCCCAAATTATGAGAGGTTTCTATTGTTCCCACACACGTAGGAGGTCAGCCCAAGAGAGGAGATTGAGGAGATACACATTTTCAGGAATGAGCCAGGACCTAAACACGAATCACGTCTGTCACATATCTTCTGATTTTTCTCTCGTTTGTCTGATTAAGCTCTCACATACTTTTGAGCAGGAAAAAAAAATGACTTGTGTCATCATGCATTGTTCGCTATTACATGTCTTATGGAATAATCTCTATACTTCAAATCTTCTTAATCTTTGGCTCCTGATATTTAAAGCCTTTTAAAGGCAAATTAGAATTGTAAAACATTGTCTCTAATACACTCCTGCTTACTGAAATTGAAGGCCACGGATTTCAGGAGAATTGATTCTGCTATAGATTTCCATAACATCAATATGAGCCCAAAGCTCAAGGATGAATTATCTCTAACGGATGTTTAGAAAGAATTCCTGACTAAGTGAATGTTTCAGTGTCATACTGAAGCATATGATATACAAGCAAACTATGGACCTTGTGTCAAATCCAGCTAATCAGCTGTTTTTATGAATAAAGTTTTATTGTGACATGATCATGCATTTATGTATTGTCTATGACTGCTCTCATTGTACATTGACCAAATCAACTATTTGTCACAGAGACCATATGGCCTGGAAAGCCTCAATTATTTACCATCTGATCCTTTATGGAAAAATTTTGCTGGCCCCTACTGTAAGGTTCCTTTTATATCAAAACATAACACCACTATATAAATAAAACCTACTTCTTGCTTTTCCATATTTTCATCAGCTTAGTTTTAATAATGCATATCCTGTCTTGTTCTTTCCCACTCAATAAGTGAATCCTAAGTAACAGCCTCAAAGTTGTACTCAAGAGACTTGGAATATACAAAAGGAATTAAGGTTCACTTAATCTTACTATGCCCCAGATATTGTGATAAGAAAGTCAAATAAGTTAACTCTGCTAACCTGAGTTCTCGTCTCCTCTTTGCCAGATGGATATTATCAAAAGGGACGTGTCACAAAACATACTAGTTACTATGTAGAGGGTCCCTTCCACATTTTCCAGTTTTCATACCCTAACAGGGTCGATTCATAAGCAGATACCTCATAGTAGAAATGGCATAATCTGACATCAAAATTATATTGTATTGGATGGAATATGGTTGGGTTTTTTTTAGTTTTAAAAATTTCTTCGTTGTGTGGAAATATCTTGATGTTTATACTCTTTCAGAATACACAGAGTTATCGTGTTTTTGCAATGCTTCTCCTTTTGAGGGAGCAGCAGGGTTATGATGTATACCCCAATGTTGTTGCCATTTTTATCTAAGTCTCATTTTTCACATTATTAATAAAACAAAATTTGAACAGATTTTTCTTTCAAGGTCCCTTCCAGCTATAAAAGTCAATTTTTTTTTTTAAATAGGACATTTTAGAGAAGCCGGATGTTATTGAGCAGTCCTATTTACTCATTAGCAACTAAACAACAAATACTTTGTGCTGTCCACTTTACTCTTAATTTTGAGGATTTTGTTGTTATAAAGATAAACAACAGAGCAGTTTTTCTAGAGGGGAAGAAATGAGTTTTTTTGATGCCTCCACCTTCTCAATCTAGTCTCTCTCTTATATTTTTAAAACGAGCATCTAAACTTAGTCCCTTTGTCTGTCAGGTTGTTTTCCTTTTACAGTGAACTTATGTGTCCATTAGCTGTCATGTTGAGCAAAAGGAAAAAAAAAGTCTGTATGATTTCCGACATTCTAGAATGTGATCTTGAGATAGACGACAATGGAAGAAAAACAAGAATATGTTGAAGAGGAAGAGAAAGCAAGATGGATAAAAAAATTAGTATCATAGGTTTCCAAAGAATTCATTTGTATGTCACTACTGGACTAGTGTTTCACTGACGATTATAAACAACGGTGCACAGAGTGAGAAATCGTAAACTTCATTCTCCCATCTTTAGTATCTTCTTTACAACATTCCTGATAAGAATTAACTGAATTTGATTCCAAAATCAGTATCTGGGACTACTTATAAAAATGACTTTCCCAGTGCTATATTTCTTAAAATGATTGTTAATATTGATCTAAGAATTTGGCATCCAATAACATATCCCAATCTCCTGTATATTTTTTTTTCTTTAAAGAAAAAAAGGAACACGTCTGCGCGCTCTTGTGCATAACAGCCTTACAAATATTTGAAACTGCTGTTATGTTTCCTCTTAGTCTTCTTTTTCCTAAGCTAAACACTCTACATTGATACAGCATGGTTTCTAAATGCCTCATTGATTCTATTTGTTCTCCTCGGTATATATCAATTTTGTAATGTATTTCTTAGTATGGGACTCTTTGCTGTACACAATACTCTCCAAATGTTCAGACTTGCAAAAATCTACATGGAAATCTTTAAATTATTCTAGATTTCTTTCAGCTTTAATCCTTGTGCTGGAGGGAAGCATATCCACAAATCTATTTTTTGGCAACACTGTGTCACATGTGTATACCCACATCTCATTAAAGGAGTGGGCGAAAGAAAAGTTTTCTTCTATAAACTCTGACCAGAATGCAAACTTAAATTAGACTGAATAAAAAAATGGTTTATTTCATTACGTACATTTTAATTCCAAAAAGGACAGCTAGATTTGGGTGATCTTGTTTCTCTGTCACCTTTGGAGTTCTTTATCCTTGCTTTATTTTTAAACAGACTATCTCTGTTTGACAGGAAAGGTGACTACCAAAGCTCCAGATTGAGTGGTCACAACCTCAGAAGGAGGAAGACTCTGACTGTAGATGTTCATAGAAATCACTACGATTAATTTAAATTTTGATGGAGTCTCCTTGAATCATGTGTCTGCAGCAGGATCAATCATTTATCCACGGAGAAGTCTTGATTGACTAACATGGATTTCACACCCCACATCCAAGCTGGTGTCATTGGGGCCATTTGATTAATAGTCCAGTGGCTGGAGGAGGCTTTCTATCAAAGGGAAAAGATGTTTTATGCAGACCAAAACTTAACAGAAGACCATTGTATTCACTTCATTTGGTATTTATGGGAAATATTTTCAAATTATTCCTTAAGACCTCATTAACTCAAATTAATACCAATGGGTGTATGTGCCACACTAAGGTCTATGTATCACAATAAGGCAAAAGCAACCATTGTCAGAAAGTAAGAATAAATTAATAAGATTTATTCCATTATTGTCATATGCACATTTCTGTTACCAACTCAAATCCAATTTTTAATTTCTTAGAATTAAAATCTGCTTAAGGCATTGAAAGTAGTGCATACCATTATTAGCAGTAACATGTTCCCAATTTTTAAATTTCAGTCTTGTGTGTTATTCATTCACGTATGTGTTCACTTTACAAATATTTGTTCAGTTCCTACTCTGTGCTTGGCACTTCTCCAGGATTGGAATGTAATATTGAACAATTCCTGCATGGTCCTTGACATGATGCCTTTAAGCACAATGTGGACCACAAATCTTAAATAATTTATAATTTGGCTTCAGATGTGGTAATGACTATAAAGTGAAAACATACTATAGGGTGCTAGGCTGCTACAAGAGAGTGAAGACTAAAACATTCTACGGAACCAGAGAAAACTTTTTGGACAAATGAGATTTCAAAGCTAAGACTTGGTTGAGGAATAAGAGCAGCTAGGGAAAAGCGTATCCGTGTGTCTGTTGTTCTGTGTTGTCGGCTGATGAAGAGAACGAAGAGTTTTCCAGTGGTTAAAGCCAGCAGGAAGGCTGAAAGAGGGAGTTGATACCTGACACTTCGGTAAGCCAAGAGAGGGGAGTTAGGAGGGAAGCAAAAGGGAGGTGTATGCTAAACCAGGTAGGTCTTTTAAAGGGTTTTTGGCTTTATCCTGAGAGCAATGGAAAGCCATTGAATTCCTTGAAGCAGAGGAGTGTTGTGGAGAGATCTGTTGTTTTAAAAGATCACTATGTTTGTGTGTGGAGAATGCTTTAGGATATCTAGTAGAAGGCTATTACAATAGTCCTTTAGAAAACGACCACCTATAATATAGCGACAGCAGTGGAGTTAGAGGGCTGTGACACACAACTAACTGGTCTGAGACCATTTTTGAAAGTAGAATCATCAAGACTTAGTGATTGCCTGCTTTTATATGCAGATATACATATGACTTTCTCTTCTAACCTAAAGTTAATCATAAAGAAGTTATATTTTTAAATAGAAGTATCTGATTATCTTATTTATCATATTACATGAGGAACCCAATAAGTTACTGTGATCTGAATTTTTTAATGGATAAGATGTTAACTAAAACTTTTCAAAATAATTTGTCCTCTTTGAGAAGAATACTTTATTTTGTGGCTTCAATAAGCCAATAAGCTATAAAATATCTTTAAATGTAGCAACCACATTTCTGCCTCACTGGCTTCGTGGAAATCCAAGGGAAACACAAAGTTGCCCAGAGTAAAGGAGCAAAAAAAGTTATAAGAAAGAGAAAGACAGTTGAGAAAAATAAACAGCAGAACAAGGACACCCAGAGGGAACAAGCAGTCTACCCAATTTTCAGTCTCACCTAAATCTGAGATATCCAAGGAGACAACTCTATATACAGGAGAAACAGGTGTCTGAGCATTCCTGACTCGAAGGTTGCCTCGACCTCGTTTAAATGCTCCACAGTTCACACTTCTTCTTCTCTAACTGCAATTGTCTGACTAGACAGCAACCTTTCCGTGAGCAATGATCTCCCCAAAGCGATTTCTCTTTCTCTTTCAGTGTAAAGGTATAATAATAATAGCATATTGAGAACTTATATATGTTCTTATATATGAGAACATGACACACCTTGCTTTAAGTGCTTTACTTGTATTGACTCATTTAATCTTCTCAACAAATCTTTGAGGTGGTTGCATTGCTGTCACCACTTTCTTGATGAAGGGATTGTGACACAATCAGGTCACAACACTTCCGCTGAGGTCACTGAATTAGTAAATGGCAGAGCTAGGATCTGAGCATACATCGTTTGGCTTCAGAGCCCAAGCACTTGATCACCTCCTCTGCTAACTCCAATACAGCAGGTACAGTAACAATGGCTACAATCCATGGAGCACTCTTTCATGCCAGGCGCTGGTGGCTTAAAAATTTATTTTGAATGCTGCAAACGATCTAAGCAACACTTTTAAGGTAGGTATTATTATTCCTATTTTCAGAAAAGGAATTTGTGGCTCAGGGAGCTTAAGCCATTTGACTTGAGTCATATAACTAGTAAAAAGCAGATTTAAACTCCATAGTCAGATATGTCTGAATACAAAAGCGATTCTCTTTTAGCATCAAGACAGCTCAGATCCTAGTTTTAGCTCTGTCACTGACAGTATGACTGTGAACATCACTTAATTTCCCTAGCTTCAGTTCACTCAACCGTAAAATAAAAGTGATTCTCAAATTTGAGTAGTCTCAGGAAACCCTGGGATATTTGTTATAAATGCAGATTTCCCAGTCGATCCTAAATAGCTTGATCAAGTAGATCTGGGGTGAGGGTCCAGTTGTTTGTATTTTGAACAACAATCTCTAAAGATTCTCATTCAGGTAACCTGTGAACTATGATTTCAGCAGAAGTAGCTGACCTCACCTCGAAGCAGTCAGTAACCAAATCCTGCTTTTGCTTTGCTCTGTTATGACTTTGACCGAAACGCAACCACCCTGGGGTAACCCATATGGCACCTGGACCACCCGGGCACGTAAACGTTTGAGAATAGATTTAGAATGTATGAATCACATGACCTGTGGGAGTCAGAGAGCCCTTCTGAACCCCACAGCCCATGGAATTGGTCTTAGGTTCTCTCTTCATGATATCCTCATATCTATGTAGCATTTATGCTCTCAGGGTCCAGATCTTATGTTCATATATGTTGCTTCTGTTTCTTTCCCATGGGACATGCAAGGGTCACACACACAATTGAAATTCCTGATGTGAGCTTTGTTTTCTGTTCTCAGTTTTTGCATTGCTGCTTGCAGCTAAAATAACCCCATCCCTAGACCTCCAATAACTATGATTCCTAAGCCAGCTTCATTTTCTTCATAGCGCTTACCATTATCTAAAATTATTTTATTTATTTATTTATTTATTTTTGTATTATCTTTCTTCTATCATTAGAAATTAAGTTTTACAAAAGCAGGACTTTAACAAGTTTACCACTTATTCCCAGCATCTAGTACAGAGCTTAATAGTAAGTGCTTACTAAATATTGGTTGAATAAGTAAATAATATTAATTATATTTTACTCTATTTTATGACAATTTTAAGATGTAATAATTTAAAGGAAACAATCTGATAATACACACTAATGTACGTATGCCATCTCTGTAAGCAGAGAGTTCATAAATACCCTTGACTTTATTTAATGTACTTCCTTGATGCTACCACCTAGTTTAGCTTCTATTAGGATGACGTTAGAATTACTTCCACGGTGGGTCTTCCTCCCTGGAGTCATTTCTCTATAATTCATTCTGTATATTTTTTAATATTATAATCTTCCTTAAATATCATTTCATCAACACATTTCTAATGAACAAAATCCTTAAATTGCTCTCTAGTTTCCCCTGTATTAGGTGTAAACCTCTCTCTCTTATTCTCAGGGTTATTGTGCCTCTAATTACAAACTATTTCTTTGTCTTTACAATTCCCTGGTCCCCAAAGCACATCTTGCACATCAACCAGGATTTTCTTGTCACTAATCAGAGAACACACACACTTGGATTCATTCTCATGATTTGGCCTTTCCTGTTTGCACCTTCATTTTGCCACATTCTTCTTGTTCCTCAGTTTGGCTCAAATCTCATCCTTTTAAAGACAACTTCGCTGACTCTGATATTAAACTGTGTTGTGTTTCATACCATTCGTCTCTCCCGACCTTGTTATAACCTTCTTGAAGACGGAGTCCTTATGTACTTATAGTAGTATTTTTTAATCTGCTGGTCCTAGGTCTCACTCAATATTTTTAATGACATCTAATAAAATAACAGAATAGAGTAAAAAGCAAAGACAACATCAGGGTGTTTCACAAATATAAACCTCTGTTTCGTTTCTTGAAACTTTCTGTTGAAATGTGTGCAAGTATGACGGTTTACAATATTAGATGCATTTCTTAACTGTGGATCTTAGTTCAAAAAGTTTAAAAGCTACTGCACTATAGAACCAAATAGCATTTATCACATTATAGAAACTCAGTAAGCATCTGCCACTTGACTGGTTGCAATGACTGCCATTCAATGTGTACAAATAGTGGTAGGAAATTTGGTCCAGTGTTAGACAAAATAATCATAGTAATGCTAAAGGAGTGTGCTAAAATATGATTTCATTAATTATTTAACAATTGCAAAGGAGGAATTTAGGCTACCAATATAATATGACTTACTGAGTATTGCTTAAACTTTCCATTATTCTGGTTTTTAAATTTAATCTCCTCTCTAACAAAAAATCAACTTCAGGTTGTGTATTTGACAAGAACAGGAAGACTAATGGGCTTGTATTATTTTTTAAGTGCTGAGTAAAAAAGGGATTTAAAGTTGGCCTATTATGTTTTAGTTTAATGAGTTTTAGACTTTGGGGCTTTATTTCACCATAAATATCTGAATTTTAAAACTAATACTTCTCTCCATGGGATTTTCTATCATCTACAGAGAAGAATAAAGGTTTTGAGCTTTTAGAGTTGGTGTAGAAAGTGCCTAATTTCAGAAACAAGTCACCATTGAAGGCTGAATTAAATGGAATCAGTCTATAGTGAAATCCATATCAGGCACGGGTTTCATTGGCTTGTATATCAGCAGCAACCTTTGAATGAAGAAGAAAAGATGGCAAGAGGATAAGGGCAGGTCTTTATTAACTAATATTTAATCAAATGTGGCAAAACATGAAGCAGAATGAATTGATGGCAAACTTCTCTGAAACACCACAAGCGAATGAATTATAATCATTGCAAATTCCTGTCACATTGTTCCATTCCATGTCTTTTTCAGCAATTATTAAATGATAGCATTTACTGATGATTTCCTTGTTTAATGTCAACAGTTTTATGAAAAGAGAATAAAGAGGGTTTATGTTTATTGTTGTTTTGTTTTGTTTCGCTTTACATAGTGAAAAGGAAAGTCAAGGAAACCGAGAACAAATAGAAATATTGCGAATACAGCAGACACGCATTTTTTGAGGGCAATAAAGCTTGTAAAATAATAAGGGTATTAAAGTCTACCAAGTCAGGCTGAGAGGAAGTGAGACTAAGCAGGGGTCGTGAGGGCATCCACGCCAGCACAGGGGTTTTAGATAACCGGGCATGACCAATCTCGGGGAAGAAAAAATGCACACAAATCACCGATAGTATTTCACTTGGGAATCCGAGAGTCATAAAGCCTTTGCATTTTAAAGCTGGAAGGGACTTAGTTCAACACTCTCATTTCACAGAAGAGGAAATTGAATCATGTTCTGCTAAGTTATACAGTGTGTATTCCATGTTTGAAAAAATTGCAAGCAGCTTTTCAGAACCAGGCTGACATGCTAGATAAAATATATATTGGTCTCCCTCCTCCATACCCAGTCTACCACTTACCATACAAATTCTAGTTATCATTATTCCCCTCTCACCTTCTGTAGTTATTTCTTTTATTTTACTCATTAATACACTAAGTGTCTTCAAATTTCCAAGTAGAGTACTGGGCATTGGAATTATGTGATCCTCACCTTTAGGAAGTTTATGATCTAATGGGTAAGAAAGATGATACAAGAGACAATAAGAATGAAGGACTATCAGTTAGAATAGGGGGATTAATGTGTGATTCTATGATTTTTTTCATTAAAGTGACAATTCATCCATTCTCTAGATATATGGAGAATGTGATGTCTAAACTGAATCTTGAAGCATTAGTGGGAGTTAATCAGATTGTTATAAAGAACATGCAATGAAATAGTGTTTTGTTTATATTACCATGTGCATGTGGAGAGGTGGGGGGAAGGAGAGAGACTGATATATAGGTAGTGATTTAACTGTAACAATCTGGATAAAGTCTATCCTATTAGACAGACTTGTTTTTCTAGCTATATTTACTTTCCAAGTGATCTCACTCTGCCTCATGATTTTAAATACTGTCTATTTGCTGACAACACCTCAATTTTTAACTTTAGCCTACACTTCTTCATTGAACTCCACACTTGCATATATCCAACTGCTTACTCAACATTCCATTTTAATATAATATATCCAAAAGTAAAATCTGCAATTCTCTTCCAAGCCTGTACTTCCTGCAAATTCCCCTTATTTAGTTGCTGAGGTAAAAACCTAAAAATGAGCCTAACTCAGATCGTCTAACTATATCTTCTCTAAGAATCTCACTTTGATTTTTACTGGAGAATCTCACTTGATTTTTACCCTCTCTACCACAAAACTTCTAGTCCAAACCAGCTGGGTATCATAACTATTTCCTAATAGGTTTCTGTGTGTCTACTCTTGTCCCTTCCAGTCTATGCCACACAAATCCCATTAAAAAATGAGTGTCCACGTTATTCCTTTGCTCAAATTGCTTGAAAAGCTTCTCATGTTATGGAGAGTAAAAGCCACAGAACTGATGATAACCACATAGCCCTCCATGACCTAGCCACTTCCTATTTCTCTGCTCTAATCACCAGCTCCTCACTCCTTCTCACTCAGCTCTAGCCATATGGCCCTCACTTTTCCTCAAACACAGAAAGCACACTTAGGCCACAGGATCTTTGCGCTTGTCACTCTCTCTACTGGGAATACTCTCCCCCAGATATCCATAAGGCTAACTGTTTTCCTTCTAGTCACAACTCAAATGTCACCTTCTTAGTGAGGATTTCAGGGTATATCTTACCTAAAATACATTTCACATGTGTATCTTGTTTTTGCTTTTTGGGGTTTTGGGGGGTTTTGTTGTTGTCTATGTTGTATTTAGAATGTACCATCTATAGGGATGACGTTCCTTACCATTAACAATTGGTTGTTGCAAATTGGTACAAACCAGCTCTGGCACACCATTCCTCATGGATATCTGTGATGAGAATGGGAGAAAACCTCTCTGCCCAAGGCACTTTCTCATCATTGTAAATTCCATTACTGGAAGTGCCCTAGAATAAACATAGGTTTTTCATCTCTCTTTAAATGCTGACACTCTTGGGAAGAGAAACACATCAAGTTAAATGAATTATTAATACATTAGCGTAAGATCATTAATTCTATATTTTGCTTCCATAACTTCCTTAAAAAAATTCACTAAAAATGGGGTTTTGTAGAGGGGGAGAAGAAAGTGATAATTTTGAAAAATGTGACCATATCTGGGTGAAAGAGACTGGACCACTACAGGAATAAGAAAGCCAAGGGATATAGTAATGGATAAAGAAAGAGTGTAGTTGACATGATGTGTATGGCCATTTCACCTAAGTGAACAGCTGTGAGAGTAGGACAGCAAGGGACTGAACAATTGATGGAGAAGGACTTTCTTAGTTCTCAGGGTGAAAATCCAGATTAAAACAGGGGACTTCAACTCATGAAGGTTATGTTGTATGTCAGTTAACTGAGAATCAGACTTAACTTATAGATTCTTCTAGTGAAAATATATTAAAAATCTGAATCAAATAATGTTTTCAAAACATCTAGCTTCATATACGGCAAACAGTAGCTGCTTTAAGTAGGACCAGCTGTTAGGGTATATTGAGAATTCAGCTATAGAGTGATGGTTTATAACGACACATTTCATTGCCCCATTGGAGAAATCAGATTATGTGCAGTTTATATTTTTAAACAAAAGTAAGATGGATGCTCCAAAAGTGCCAACTTGGTGTGACATGATTGGTAAAGGAATCTCCTTCAATAAAGTCACTAAACATTGTTGGTTTAAAAAAATATTTTATGCAAATTTAAAAGTGTGCTATCCAAAGATGTAGGATCAGTTCTATGTTTCTATGACTCTCTGAAAACAGACACTAGAAAAAGTCAATGTGTAATGGATACAAATAAATTATTTCATGTCCATTTAGTAAAAAACATCACACTTAGTCCTAAATGGCATAGAGATGGGCAAAGAGGTAGTACCATAGATGAAAAATATACCTAAATAAATAATTTTTAAATGGGAATATGATGTCTATTTCTTGATTTTTTCCTCAGGTCTAGCAATTAGCCATAGCTAGTGAATAAAAGTGAAGCTCTTATGCTTCTCTGGGCCTCCACTCTGATGTTTAAAAATATCAGTGGGCATTGTGAATTTCACATTTTATGTAGATTTCACATTTTATGGCAAAAGAAAACAATGAAAAATCATTAATATTTGATATAAAGAAGTCAGAAATAACTGAGAGGAAGCAAAATTAGAAAGGCAAGTGATATCGAAGTTTGATCCAAATGAGTGAGCAATTATTAAGGAGTCTTGCTTGAGCAAGACAGAGTCAGCATTGTAGGGGGCATTAGTTGAACTAAGGAATCAGAACTGATTAAGAACAGCTGGTAGAGGGAGGAGCTGAGAACTACATAATCACTCTATGTGAATTCAATATAATTGACTCAGATTATCCCAGTAGCCTCAGCTACTTTCTAGCGCCACAAGGCACTTTTAGGAATAGAATTAACTCTTTCTGTCATTAATTTCTTTGATGTCCTGAAGAACTATCTTTCAGTAACTCACAGATGTGTCTTTGCCAGAAAACATCCAGATTCATCATGAAATCTACTACAAGAAATAGTACAACTCAAAACAACTTAGAAACAAAATGCATACATTTCGTCTCCTCCTTTTCCCCAAGAAAATGCCAGAAATTCAAAAGGATACGTCTGAAAAATTCCATTACCATATTTCATATTTGTAACACACTTTGTTTCCAAGAACTGTAAATCATTTTGCAATGTGAATTTCGCATTCCCACCCAACCTCCAGACGGAATAGGTAACTTTTTTGTACTGGTACTGTATTTAAGGCATCTCTGAGACCTGGAAGAAATCTGAATTCAACTTGTGAGGATTATGTGGCTTTGTATCTTGGCAGATCATACATACACATTTGCTCTCAAAAGGAGAAATGAGCACTGTGAATACCCAAAGGGAATTCCTAAAGGACCTATGCCAGTTAGAACATGTTGGCGAAGAGAAATTAGAAATTAAATAATACTTGAAAGAAAATTTAAAGCAAATTTATATTTATAAATATAGCAGAAAACAGAGCCACACAAAAATATTGTCTTCAGAGTGGAAAAATTTATTCACAATAGAATAATGACTCCATTTATTTGAAAAAGAACTGTAACATAAAAATTTTAAAAGTGCTTTAGTACTAGAAGAAAATGAAGGACTCATTTGATTCAATATATTTATTTCAGATTTAGGCTCATCTTTTACATAAAGGTTTTGTACTAGCTGTAGCCATTAGAAATATTATAGAACAAGATAATAATAAAATATGCTGTATGACGTGAGCAAAAAGCAGATATTACTAGGTCCTATAAAGAACTAATTACTGTCTTTGACGCATGTCAGCTGCTATCCTTCCTCAGGAACTTCGCATTCATATCATAGGATTTAGAACTCTCAATTGTGAGGCCATAACGTCTTCACATCTACCCGTGCGCTGTTGGCATGTTTTAGTACCTTATACAATATTTACGAACTTAGGCTCTTACCATTTTCTTGGTACATATAGAAACCAGCATTGTAGGGTCAGGATAAATAGTGTTTAACCGGTGGAAAACTAAGGGTATGTCAGAGGAGTGTTTTCAAACTTGACTATGCGTATAAATTGCCTGGAGATCTTATTAAAATGTAAGTTCTGATATAGGGGTCCTTGTTGAGGCCTGAGGTCCTGCATTTCTAAGCTATGCCTGGATAAGTAATGCTGATGCTGATGATCCATCTACGACACTATGTATAGCAAGGCTTTTGAACTTACTGTTAACCTTTTCTTTTTCTTTTCTTCTTTTTTTTTTTGTGAAGAAGATTGGCCTAGAGCTAACATCCGTGCAAATCTTCCTCTATTTTTTGTACATGGGACACTGCCACAGTGTAGCTTGAAGAGTGGTGTGTAAGTCTACACCCAGAATCTGCATCCTCGAACCCCTGCCATCAAAGTGGAGCGTGTGAACTGAACCACTATGCCACCAGGCCGCGCTGCTGTTAACCTTTTCTTATCATGAAAAATGTTTAGTTAAATACATGAAATTGCATGTTGCCTCGCTTTAACTATGCGCTGGTGTCTGTGTCAGAAGCAGAGTTAACATGTATAGAGAGAGTGGTGACCAAACACGTTTGCTTTTCTGTAATTCCACCTCCAGATACTTTATTGCCGTTCTTCCTTGAAGCTAGAGAACACCTTAACAAGAATGAACCAATAACAGTAAGTGACATCAATGAAGTTAAGCATGAAGCTTCCACATTACAGACTATTAGCTGGGTCTTTTGATGTCAATCTCTATCACCTTTGCAAAATATCTGTGGCAAACAAGATTCGGTTTTAAACTTCTTTGACTATCATTGCATAATAAAATGCCAACATGGAAATCTTAGCATCAAATTTCAGATCTACATTTACGAAATATTTTTAAGATCAAATGTACTAATTTTTTGGTTCAGGTTGGCACATGCATTCCTCTGGCCTACTGTGTATACCTTGGGACTTTGAAAAGTATCTAATTGCATTAATTTCTACAGTTGTACAAAATTCGTGATATATACAAACTGTTCTAGTAATCATTGGTTTAGTATATTTTGCATCCTTTCCATGGTTACATATAAAATACTGGTGACTGCATATTTCCTGCAAAAATATTTCCCTGCACTGGTATTTGCTAATACTAATGCATCTGATACCATGATATTGTATCATCCCCACTGACAGTCTCAACAATACCATTAAAATGGTTGCAGATACTAAAAAAAGTCAGGAAGTATTATATATACACTCAAAAAAATATGGATTATGGAGTAGTGCAAAAAGAAAATTACATAAACTCACATGCTGATTGTAATTACTAGCCCTTCAACAATTCAACCATCATCTTTAAATTTAGAAAAGTACAAAAATAGCAAAGGCAAACTTCCATGCAAATAAGTCTTTTTTCTTCACTGTCCTCTATTATCTTTGACACTGCACTTCAAGCCCTAAGCAAGGCAACGTCCTTATCCAATGTGCTAAGACCTTTTTAACATGGAATAGAAGAGTACAATTGTAAAAAAATACAGGAACACACAATGCCAACTGTGATCCAGACCGTGATCACTTTAAATTAAATGACCCCCAGAAACCAAAGGCACTGTCTACAGGACGTCAAAGCAATTGTTTATGAAGACTTCATGTACACATTACCAGGAAAAGAGATACGCAGCATCGCTCCAACTGTTTGCTATGAATGAACAAATTTCTGACCTCAGATAACAGACCTGAGGCACCAAACGTGAACGTTCCAGCTGGAGGGAGGAGGTATGCGGAAGAATACAATCAATATAAAAGAAACTTACAAATGCTGTTTTTATCAGGCAGAACTGAAGAGGTAAGTTCTTGATTTTTGTAAATAGTGTAACAACAAAAAGTAGCATAATCTGAATCAAGGAATTAAACCAATACTGGAAAAAAATGCAAGTTAGAGAACGTTTCCTAAGGTTAGCCAAAAGCAAAGTTTTAGTTTTATGAAATGACAGCGTCATAAAATTATGCATACAAATAATACATAACCATTTGTGGCTGTACATTTGTATGTATATTATTTAAAATATACAAAATGGTACAAACCATGTAGACACAATTTAGGGTTTATGTGCCACTAAAAAAATGCTCAATTCAAATAGTAGAAGCATCAGCGTTACAATAGTGGAGAATTAGTCAAACTTTATACTATGCTCCCGAAAACAGATTCATTTCCACCACTGGCTATGATTTGTCTTGAATTGTGACATTTTCTCCATCCGTGTTACAAAAGCTGGTCACCATATGCCAGAAAGGTAGACTCTTTAGTGGTAGAAAAAGCAACCAAAACTTAGTACGTAATGTTGTTCCATCTAATCTAAACTTTTTTTTCAGCAAGATAAGAAAATTAGACTTAGATCCAGCAAGGATCAATACAAAGCCTAGTATTTATGTAGGATGGAAGTTCATTTTAACATTGAATTAATAATATTTTATGCTGAGTTGAGTTGAATGCGGAAAATCTCTTTGTGCTGCATTTTCCTTAATTTTAATTGCCCAATTAGTTGGGGCTGCGGTGTTCATGCTTAACAGGAGCAAGCCAGATCACTTTCGTAAGCAGCACACGCTTGGGTCTGCAGTTTACTCATGTGTAACTAGAAAGCAAATTACTCTGCATTCTTCATAAGCAATATCATGGGAGAACCGATATCTAAAAATCTAAAACTAACGAACACAAAAGATTGATGTTAAGACGGCTTTCCTACTTTATTCATTCTTTTGCACTATTTTCTCAAAGAACACTATAAAAGAATGTTTCATCATTATAAGCCACTTTAATTAGACAGAGAAATTATTTAAAAAAGAAGGTTTGCAAAAATTACCACTTCCTATGAAAAATAGTCAACAAAAAGTATTTGGCTATTTCTATAAACATAAGGAAGCAGACGTCTGAAAGCCAAACTGACGGATAGAACTGCTTTGAGCAAAATAAATATATAGTTAATAACAACTCAATTTGTAAGATGCTGACTTTTTCATGTTACCATTTTTTCATAAAATTTGTCACTGGGGAAAATGTTAACTTTAAAAATGTGATTCTTTAACAATTTTTAGATATTCACATGTATTTTTTCCTGACTTTAACAATTTTATTGCAAATATTAATTATTATGAAATGGTAGCAAACACTTAAATAATACAGTTTCAAATATAAAAGTAATGCAGAGTAACTTTGTATTATGGTTGAAATAAATCATCAATTCAAGTTAAAGGGTTGAATTATGATACTTTATTTAATAAATCAATATTAAGACTCTGTAAAGAAAAACAACAATAAAACGCTACCCCACAGAGCATACAAAAATTACTAGAAATTAAAAATATCAGGAGCGTGTTATCAAAAATGAAGAAAGAAAAAGCAGTCGATAGAAAAAGCCTTTGAGATAGTCTAGTACTGGAATTAACAGATATTACCTGTTATAAGTTTTTTCAATGACTCAAAACAAAGTGTGATCTTAATGATTTAACACATAGGGAATCTCAGAAAAATGAGGACTAAAAGGTCCGGAAAATTAGAAAATAGAAATTTTAAAACTTAAAAGTATATAATCTGAAATGGTACAATCTAAAGTTATACTCACTGGAATGGCATAACAATAGGCTGATGATTCTGGAAGAGGAGTTTAGTCTTGAAAAAAAAACCCATAGAAATTACCCAGTCTGAAGAATAGAGAAAAAGACAATTAAAAATCAAAGAACAGGACCTCAGGCACGAGGAGTCCAACACATGTGTATTTTGGAAAGTACCAAAACAATAGAGAAAATGTAGCAGAAAAAAATATTTCATGAAGTAATGATTGGAAATTTTCTCAAAATTTGGAGAGAAACAACCTCTTATAGATCCAAAAAGCTCAGTGAAACTAAAGCAGATTAACTGCAAAGCAGCATTAAGGAACATCATAATCAAAACACTGAATATCAGCGATAAAGAGAAAACCTTGAATATTTCCTGAGAAAATGACACAATATACACAGAGGAACAACGACACCAATTATGACCAACTTTTTTATCAGAAACAATAGAAGCCAGAAGATAATAGAATGATCACAAGAAAACACTGAAAAAAAAATCCACTCAGAAAGCTATATGCTGCATAAATATACATCAAAAAGAAAGTAAAAGAGACGTTTGTAAATCAACAAAATGGAGATAACTTGTTGCCAGAAAGCTGCACTCCAAGAGGTACTACAGTGCTGAGTCTAGGGGAAAGGACACCAGAGGGAAATGATGGAAATTCTGGTCTATCTAAGGAAGAGATTAAAAAAGATGAAAATGTGGATAAATATTAAAGATTATGTTTTGGTTTTTGCATAATTTTCTTAAAAGATGAATAACCGCTTAAAGCAAAAAATATAGCTGGAAGGTGGTTATAACATATTGAGAAGACTCAAACATTTGTGGTGTGGATGGTTACAGACTCAAATGGGTACTGATACTCTGATAGGTTAAGGATGCATGTTTTAATTCCTGGAGCAACCACTAAAAAGTACTAAAATAAAATGATGGTAAAACTGTGTAGTCATTCTGGTATTTGGCAGCATTATTTGTTGTCACCATGCATTTATATGCTAACTCAGTCTTTGAGGTTACATAATGTATATTTCTGTTTATTTAAAGACAGGTAATTGATCGATGATCAATGATGGATAAAAAATAAGATGGATGGATGGATACACAGATGATAGATAGATAGATAGATAGATAGATAGATAGATAGATAGATAGATACGTAGATAGATACACAGAGGCACCCAGCTGTGGTGTAGTGGATAAAAGCTTGAACTCTGGATTAAGACAGACTGTGTTCAAATTCATCACTGTTATTTATTCCTTATCTAAACTTGGACAAGTTACGTAAACTCACCTTTTCTGAGTTTCCTCATCTATAAAATGGAGCCAACAATAATACTTTCCTTATAACTTTTTTTAAGACTATAAAAATTAATCCGTGTAAATTTCTTATTACAGTACCCAGTACATGACCAACATTCAGTAAATATCAAGGTGTGGTTTTTTTTTTTTCCAAGTCGCATTAAGGGACATCTCTATTTGGCTTTAAAATCATGGTTGACTTCTTTGGTCTTGATTATCTTGAAATAACATATAAACATTTTTAAACATTATAAATTTCTGAGTTCACGTCCCTCAGAGTAACCTAAGCTTTTCTGCCTGACTCTGAAGGTATCAGTCCTCCAGACCCCCAACAACTGGACCAGTTTTCACGCACTGTACAAAGGGACTCAGACAGGGTCACGTAGATGGTTATTATAAAAACTTTCTCTCTGAAGAAACATCTCTCACCTAAACATATAGCATTATATAGCATTGAAAAAATATTCAGATGTTTTAAGAAGCTGTGCCATTCATCATTTTTGACAACAATGTCTATTAAAGGGAACAGAGTCCCACATGAGACCCTTGCCCTGTGGGGCTACAGTGAAAATGCTTCTATTAGATTTTGCAGTATTCTTAAGTTCTATACACACCCTGGCAGACTCAGACTGAAAGAAAAATAAAAAGAAAATGCAAACACATTTAGTAAGAACCAGGAAAGGTATATCTTTTTCTTAAGTTGACATAATTATGACAAATCACAACCATTAAAGCACAGTAGGTATTTAGTATAAATTGGTTAATGACTGATTAAGTGAATACTCATTTTACTACTTCAGTTTGAAAGTTAAGGTAGAAATAGAGCTAAAATTAATTAAGATTTTACATTAGATGCACTACATCAGAATATAAAGACACTGGGGCAATTCTTGCTCTACCAACATCAAATGCAGAAAGGATTTGGGGCCAGCCCGGTGGCACAGCAGTTAAGTGTGCACGTTCTGCTTCGGCAGCCCAGAGTTCACTGGTTCCCATCCCGGGTGTGGACATGGCACCGCTTGACAAGCCATGCTGTGGCAGGCGTCCCACATATAAAGTAGAGGAAGATGGGTGCGGATGTTCGCTCAGGGCCAGTCTTCCTCAGCAAAAAGAGGAGGATTGGCAGCAGATGTTAGCTCAGGGCTGATCTTCCTCAAAAAAAACTGCAGAAAGGACTATCAGGGCCCTGCCCAGTGGCATAGTGGTTAAGTTCACGTGCTCCACTTCAGTGGCCTGGGGTTCACGGGTTCGGATCTTGGGCACAGACCTGCACACCACTCATCAAGCCATGCTGTGGCGGCACCCCACATACAAAAATTAGAGGAAGATTGGGGCTGGCCCCGTGGCCGAGTGGTTAAGTTCGCGCGCTCTGCTGCAGGCGGCCCAGTGTTTCATTAGTTCGAATCCTGGGCGTGGACATGGCACTGCTCATCAGACCACGCTGAGGCAGCGTCCCACATGCCACAGCTAGAAGAACCCACAACGAAGAATACACAACTATGTACCGGGGGGACTTTGGGGAGAAAAAGGAAAAAATAAAATCTTTAAAAAAAAAAAAAATTAGAGGAAGATTGACACAGTTGTTAGCTCAGGGACAATCTTCCTCAAGCAAAAAGAGGGAGATTGGTAACAGATGTTAGCTCAAGGCCAATCTTCCTCACGAAAAAAAACAAAAAGAGAAAGAAAAGCTCATGTAAAATCTATGAATATATAAATGATTTTGAAGCTTGAAGTGTAAGAGAAAAATATGATAAGAAAAGGAAAGGTGGCAAATGAAAAGAAGATTGCAGAAGACGTTCAGACAAACAATAAGACATTTTTCAAGCATGGAAG
The DNA here is from genome assembly GCF_041296235.1 of Equus asinus. NCBI lineage: Eukaryota > Metazoa > Chordata > Mammalia > Perissodactyla > Equidae > Equus > Equus asinus. The sequence goes on along the minus strand of NC_091800.1, from coordinate 37,576,972 downwards.
GAACAAAAGGTCAGCGACAGAGAGAGTAGAGTTTCTTACAGATGGCCAGAGCAATTTACTGACTGAAAAGACAGGCATTGCTAAAACAAAAATCAAATGAGTTCATTGCCTTCCTATTTCCACAGAGGGCTTGGGGAACAGAATCAGAAATAGACATAAATCTGAGAGGAATAAGAAAAAAAAATACCAAGGGAGGGCTGTGGTGCGCTGAAAGAAGTGCCTGAATATATGATCAGCTACTTTTTTAAACAAGAGCTAAATATTGCTTATATCCTTAAGAAAGGTATTATTTTCTTGTTTTTAAATGAAAATCAAAAGGAGTTTTTGAGGCAAAAGTGTGCAGAATCTCACCAGCCCCCGTCCCGATTTGTGAGGTCAGTGACTAACAGTGGAACAGTCATGGACCAAAAACAGTAGGAATTCATTTCCCAGTCAGAACAACAGCTTTTGGAAGCAGTTTCTGTGGGGGGCCTAAAATCTGCATCAATCACAATGAAGAGACAGCCATCAGGTGACGGGGCTTCTCGCTGAGGTTGCCGTCACTTCTGTACAGCAAGAGCTGGGACCGGGGAAAAAAAAAGTCTGCCTCTTTAGAAGTGCCTAGACTAAATAGAAAATTAAATTTTAAAAAATTACATCTCACAGCAGCACTTTCACTAAAAGAAATAATGCTAGAATAAATGTATCTTGTTAGGTCAGGACCCTGGCTCGCACTGTCCAGACTCTTGGGTTGCTAGATTGTTCATTTAAAGGTACAGCTAGACCTGGATGGCAAATACTGAGAAGTGACTTTATAGCACATCCAGGGGGAGACTGAGAGACCCGAAAAGAATTTCACTAATAGTATTTTGGAAACAAGTGGCATAAAATAAGTCAACAGGATGGGGGGAAGTCAGCCTTTTAAGAGGCCTAAGAAGACTAGAACCAAAAGATGTAAAGAATACACTGCTCCAAGTTGTAGGAGAAAGATATGCTCTTGATAAAGATGTACGGCAGGAAGCAAAAGACACTACCTGATTTGTGCTTTATGTGTGATGGGTATAGCCATGAAGAGCACCAAAATATTGTCCTCTCAGAGTCTGTATCGGTGGAACATGAACACAGATGATATGATAGTTAATTTTATGTTTCAACTTGGCAGGGCCTCCATGCCCCAATATTTGGTCAAGTGTTATCCTGGATGTTTCTGTAAGGAGTTTTTTGTAAAAGATTAACACTTAAATCAGTGGACTCAAGTGAAGCAGATTACCCTTTACCACATGGGTGGGCCTCATCCAATCAGTTGAAGGCCTTAATAGAAAAAAAGACTGACCTCTCCTGAGCGAGAAGGAATTCTGCCAGCAGACTGCCTTGGGACTTGAATTGCAAATCTTCCCTGAGTCTGTAGCCTGCCAGCCTACCACATCTGATTTTGGACTCACCAAGTCTCCACAATCACATGAGCCAATTCCTTAAAATGAATCTCTCAATAGATAGATGATAGATGATTAGATAGATTGATAGATACATAGATATTCTGTCAGTTCTGTTACTCTGGAGAACCTTCACTAATACAGATAGCAAGGTTAGGCAAACTCTGTATATTAGTATAAATTTTAAATTCCTTTGAATAAACCTGAGCCTGTGAACAGTTTTGGTCCAGATGAGAGCTATGAGGATGCAGGCCGTCTGAAACTGCCCCATTGACTCCTTTACTCTGGAACCCCTTCGAGTTGTTGCTTGGCCTGGGAATGAGATTCCCTCCAAAATCATGGGCAGCTTTAACACTCTCTCTCTTTTCGTTTTGTTCAGGTAACACTGGTTTATAACATTATGTAAATTTCAGGTGCACATCATTATATTTCAGCTTCTGTATAAACGACTTCGGGTTCACGACCCAAGGTCTAGTTGCCATCTGTCACTTTACACATGTGCCCCTTTACCCCTTTCATGCTCCCTCTACCCCCTTCCCCTCTGGTAACCACCAATCTGTTCTCTGTATCTATATCTTTGTTGTTGTTGTTTTTAATCCTCCACATGAGTGAAATCATACAGTATTTGGCTTTCTCCTTCTGACTTATTTTGCCTCTTGAAGCACTAGCCAAGCAAAGTTTTTAAAAGAAAGTGTATCTAAGAGAGAAACCAGAGTCAATTTCAGAGTGATAAGAATTTAAAGCAAAACACCAAAGGGATCACGCAGAGAGAAAGAATTGAGAGACCACAACAGGAGAATGTAAGAAGCATTAGCTCTTTGTTCTTCTGACAATAAGTTCAAACTCAAAGCACTGTGTGGAGCTCAATAGTCTGTTTGATCCTAAATTGATCCATATTAACTTTTTCTCCTAAAGGTTGGGGAGACAGATGGAGTAGAGCCTTGGGATTCTTCTAGAACAATAGTTCTGAACAGCAGAGCATATCAAATTTATTTGGGGAGGTTTAATTTAGTAGGCACTGTAATTTAGTAGCTCTTAAGTGAGTCCCAAGCTTGCATATTAAAATAATAATAATTATTATTATTATTATTTCCTACATGCTTTGGTGGTATCGTTTCTTTACAAACACAATTTCAAAAAAGATAACTTTATGAAGAAAAAGGATTACTAAGTTAGGGAAATATGTTGAAATTAAAAAAGAAATAATTGCATAAGAATAGGAAACATAAGAAATATTAATGTCATATCAGAACTAAAAGATGGAAGAAAATAATTCTGAGGTCTTAGCCATTATAAAAGAGAAGAAAGACAGACAGAAAGACAGAAACAAAGAAAAAGGAATAAGCCATGTCCCCAAATCACAAAGTGGAGAAAAACCAACCGTTAACCATAAAATCCACAATGGACTATTATGTGAGGGAGAAAATTTTTGAGCTATGCCATGAAATTTGGACGTTAATTTATTACAATAGCAAGCATCATTCTAACTAATAAAAGCAATAAAGAGTGAATGAACACTAAAGAAAATAAAATTTGTAATGGCTGTATATGGCAGTACTTTTCTGTACTTTTAAGTACATCAATAAAATGAAATTCTAGTTTTAAGATAAAACTGACCAAAGAAATAAAGATTTTAATTAAAAATATTCAGGAAATAATTAATTTAACATTTTTCATTTCAAAATGTATAAGTTATGGTCAAAGTTGCACTCATTAGAAAATAATTACCTTAAGCAAATTTTAGTGTGTAATTACAAATATCTGTAAGTAAATTTATAAATAACTCTAAAGTAAGAAGAAATAATGGAGCAAGTTTAAGAACAGAAGATGAAAGAAGTGTAATGATAAATGCAGAGATTAATAAACTGTAAAATTAAAGTACACCTAAAGTATGTCCCAGAGTAAGAATTTTTACATAAGAATGGTCAAAATTTTAGTTAGATAAAGAAAACAGAAAAAGTACCCAAAAAGTATAGAATAAGAAAAACTATATTAAAAACTATTAAATATTACTTGGGCAAATTTATGCTAACAAATTTTAAAATGGGTCAAAGTTAAAAGTTTAAAGTGGGTCAAAGGTTGAGAAGCCATATGGTCTACAGGAATGCCAAAAATGCATGTGATAAATTTCAAAATTCATAATTCCTACTTAAAACTACAACAACAAATGGGTAGAAAATAATTTTAAGTGGTGATCGCCAATTTCAGGCTATTACTTAAAAAAAGTAACAGGAATGGGGGAGGCCAAAAGGAAGGCGCTTCAGCATAGTGTGAAGGCTCACCTAGTGTGAATACTCCTTTACTGTGAATACTCCTTTAGTGTGAATACTCAACAACAGTGGACTGGTAATACCCTCCAGTCAACGGCCCTTCCTGAAGTAATTTGTCTGCTAGATGATGCTGGGACTCAGGTCCATCTACAAGTAATTTCTATTTGTCCAGACCTTCTTCTAATTTCTTTTAGTTGACGATTTTATCCTTAATAGATACATAAGCATATAAATAATTGGCGACTCTAGAGAGGAAACAAACTGTGGGAAAATATCTGTAGGATATTTGCAAAATGCTAATATCTTTAATTTATAATAAATACCTGTAGGTCATGTTTTTAAAAAGTACAAAGTCCCAAAATAGATAATTGGCAAGACAACGGCTGATATGCATTTGAACACCTGTTTAAGACAAGCAAGTAAAAACAGTAAGGAATTTTTGCTAAACCAAATTGGTAATGATTTAAAAGTCACTTAATTCTCAAAACTGGCAGTGAAATAGGCACTCATGCACTCAATATGGGTGTGTAAATGAGAACAGCCTTTACAGAGAGTAATCTGGCAGTATAAAAAAAGATAGTACATTTTGATGTGGTAATTTAATTATTTTTGTTTGACTTAAAAAACTTCACCATTTATATTCATCACAGCTATATTTACGTGAGCACAAATTTGAAATTAAATCTCAATTATGGGCAAATGGTTAAATGGTGGAAATATAATCTTTTCAGAGGATTAGTGTAGAGACATCAAAAATTACGATTTGGAATGTTTTGCCCCAAGGAAAAGCTAATGCTAAAATGTTAAATGAAAAAGGCACAATACACAAATATATATAAAATATTAATATAGATACTTCAAATACACACATACCTACATGAGTGTATGTCTACATACAGAGAGAGAAATATGACTGAAATGAAATATGACTAATATTTCAAGAGTGACTAATTCTGCTTATTGTAATTTGGACTGATTTCCCCTTTATATTTTATGTAGTTTCTAATTGTCTAAAACAATCTTGTGATTTTTCTTTATATCAGGAAAATGGTTTAAAGTTGATTTTAGTAAAGTACATAACCTTTGAGTCAGTAATTACTCCTGTGAGATTTTACCCTAATAAACTATCCTCGAGGAAGATTAAATATATATGCAAACACATGCTCATTAAAAGATTACTTGAACGAAAAATTGTAATTAATTTTAAGGTCTTGACCATGGAATGCCAGCATATTAGCTCATGGACAAAGATGAGTTTTCCACAGTACATTCCAGTTGGAAATGGGTTGTGGAAGTGTAGAAAACATGACTGTGTGAAGTCCAACAACATGTAAATGTAGACATGGGGGCTTCTCCGTCCCAGCTGTCATGACTCCATTTGGACACGTGTATAAGGCAAGATTTCCTCCACGTTATCGCATCTTTCTAGTTCAGATCACTTTCTTTTTGTCATTAAAATATAGAAAAAGCATTACTAGAAGATGTGAAGAAATGAAAACTGGACCCTCGACAAAGCCTTGCATTCATAGATAAAGCAGGGACCAAAGTTATTTACATATTTTATCCTTCATCACATGCTAATCAAAGAAACTGCAACAAGTTTGAAAACGAAAGAAAAATGTCCCACCCTGTGGAAATAGCCAAAATTATGAAAAAGAAGCATGTAAGAACGCCACAAACTCAAGCCTGGGATTGGGCAAAGGGAGGCCCACTGGAGACTTCCTCCTCTTCAGCTGAACTCAGCGGCTCTCTCGAATCTCATAATTGGAGCTACCCTCTTATAATTTATAATCACGAATTAAATAAAACTCCATCTCTAGAGAAAAACGAAGGATAGAAAGAATTACATTCCAGGCAACATAGGATGAATTTACAAAATCCTAGCATCAGTTTCTCCACCCCTAGAATGGGACATCAGTACTCCTCACAGTTTTTGTTTTCTGGAAGTTAAAACTGACAAAGGACATGACAAACCAGCCCTGTGTCTAGCACATAGTATTTTTCACAATTCTTTTTTTTTGTTACTGTTAATCTATTGCACATACACTCTCTTAATCAGGCCAGCGCAATGGGCATGCAGTCTGTGCCGTCACACAGGGAACCACAGTCAGAAAAGTTCTCATGCTTCATTTAGTGCTTTGCTGTCACCAACTTGAAATTCTTATTAATTTTACAACAAGGGGTTTCAAATTTTCATTGTGCATTTGGTCCCACTGATTATGTAGCTGGTGCTGATTGGAATAAGGAATCACTTGACCTTATCAATGCAGTTTGCTTATTTTCACTTGCCCCAGTACTGTTTTATGGACTCTCACCCTTATAAAATCCAGGGCAGATGCTTTAGCTCCAGTTAATGAAATTTATGATTGCCACTTTTCACATAATCTCTGTAGGATAAGGAAATACGTGATACATAGAGGGTGTCTTATGGATTCAATCCGATTTCAAAGGAGCACAGTCTTCACTTTGGTCAAAATGATTTGGAATCCTCCTGAAGATTTATGACAATTTTGGAAAATGACAATTGTAATTTAGTAAATGGAAGGATATATGTTGAAAGCACTTTGCAATTCACACAGTGCTATGCTAAAAGTACTTTATTTATTTAATCAGTTAAGATATAAGGAAGGATTTGCAATTTCTTATAGCAAAACACAACCCTTGCATATTGGCTGTTTGTAGGAAGTGACATTTGTGTAAGCTTCTGCAAAGTCTTAAAATTGGATTCTAATTAGTAATTAAATAATTGTTCATCTACTTTTATCACTTAAAAAATGTCTACTACCGCGTGCGTGTTTTTAAAGAACCCACCTTGTAAAATACAGAATTCAGAAAAGTGCTGAACTTCTTTTCTGCCTTGTTTAAGTTGTAAAGAATCAGGATCAGATTTTTTAATTGAATCTGACAAGAAATTGATAGCAATTACAGAAGAGAGGAGTGTTTAGTTCTGTTAGAAATCTATAGTGAATGATTTTTTAGGAGTTTCTCTCTAGGTCAGCACTTTGCACACAGTTTTTCAAAGTTCTAGTTAAAATGTACTACGAACATTAAGATATTAAATGGTTTTAATCCGAGCATCTTTCAAGTATATTCCATACTCCATAGCTGTGAATTGTCTATATCCCATAATCTGGATTTTTTAAATTCCTCAACGTATATGAATTGTAAACAAGATGTGATGACATTTGAACAAATAACCTAAGTGACAATAATTCTTCTGGCAAGTCTCAGAAATAATCAGTTACAGAAATTAAGTAATAGCAGTTCACTAGTCCTGTTATAAAAGGTGCTACTCTCTTAGAAGCAGAAGATAATAGAGGGACAAAGACACTGCCACGACTTGCAGCATTTTCGGCTAGCCTGCCTCAGACAAGTGACAGGAATGTTAAAACATTTAAAAAGTGAATTTTCAATGCATGTCTATAGTAGCAATCTGAAGGGGCTAAGCAATGTGGTAAAAAGAGGTAGGAGAGGAGGAGGGAAGGAGTAGAGTGGGCGTCTGTTTATACCTTACAACCGATTTACAATAGACTCTTCTGTATGAAAAATGACAAATGTGTGAGTTCATAGGCAAAGAAAACTAAGATATAGGGGTAGATTCAGTCTTTAAAATTTTACCATACAGCTGTTATATTCAAACTACAGTGAAATGCTATATGGAAGATTAGAGTTCATGGAACAATATATGAACATAAAATATCAAAATCCTGAAAGGTTTTTAAAAATAAGTTAATATTAAAACAAATGAACTCAAAATAGTGCTTTCAAAAAGAATAGCATTCTTCATATAAGTCCTGTATCATTGTTTTATTTTTAAATTTATTCTTAGTTTTTTTCCTTCTCTATTTCAACAAGGATATTATTCTACTTCCATATCTGATTATTAATATAGATTAAAAAGTGATTGTTTTGTATATTTATTTTATATCTAGTCATCTTACTAAATGTTTTGTATTCATTTCAACAGATTTTTAATTGTTGTTGAATATTCTGTATATGCAATCATATCAACTCTGAACAAAAACATTATTTTTCTTATTATTCAATATTTTTACTTACTATTTGATTTTCATATCTTATGCCATTGTCAGTTAGATCAGAGCCTTGAATAGTCTACTTTGAACAGTAACAGTAGCTCTATCTCTGTCTTATTCTGAATTGAAAGGCAATCTTTTTCTATTTCTTTAGTATTGTTGTGTTTATTGTTTGTTCATTTTGGTTAAGATTTCATCATGTTTCATTACTTTCCATCTATTCCTATTTTCCTTAGTTTTTAAATTAGTATGGCTAAAATACATCCATTTCTAGCTTCTGTTGATAAATCATATGATATTTTTCCTTTGGGATATGTTGAACTTTTAGGAAATGATGATTAAAAACTGACTCATTATATGGGAAAAATAAAGTTGAAACCCTGACTTTCATTACATACAAAAGGAACTCTGGATCATTTAAGATATTAAGGTGAATGAAAATATTTTATAACGTAGAAAATATAGAAAAGTTTTTATAACTCTGCAAGAAGGAAAAGCTACCTAAACAAAATCCAATTTTTTTAAAAAAAAGTTAAATGTTAATTGATATGACCATAGAAAACTTAAGGATATCAGTTTAATGTAGTACATCATAGACAAAGTTGACAAATAAAATATTTATGATATTAAAAACCGAGAAGAGATCTTTATTGTAGCCATATTGAAAATAAATTTGGTAGCATTTAGACAAATAAAGTCTACATGCATCTTACAATTCAGCAATCTAAAATCTAGTTATGTCCAGGAGAAACTCTTATACTGATGACTAAGTGTATATACACATACTGGTTCATTGCAGGTTTGTCTACGCCAGTTAGGAATTGAAGGCAACTTAGTTGTCTATCCCTAGCAGAATGGATAGAAAAGTATTGTGATTGCTTGTGGTGGAATACACTGTAAAAGTTAAAAGCAATGAACTAGATGGACATATAACATGAATAGAGGTTTCATGTATTGAGTTTTAAAATCAGTACTGAGATTTAAACGGATAGAATACTAAAACACATTTATAGCAAAACACAATTAAAACATACAGGTTTAAAATAACACTGTATGTTTTTTGTAACATATGCATCCAAACTATAAAATAGATCACAACATATAAAAGGATTGTGAGGTGTGTGAATGTTGAGCAGAATAATTTATTTGTCTTGAGATGAGGGGTGGGAATGGATCCCAGTTTACAAAGTTTGGGAGGAATTTCTATAAAAATAATTAGGTGCTATTTATTTATTTGGTTATGTATTTGGGGGGATTTTTAAAAAATAGAATCAGTCTGATAGAACATTTCCAAAATAGTACAAAGAACTCCCATATCTGCAATCCTCCATTATCTAGAGTCCCCAAAATTCAGAATTTTACCATATTTGCTCTGTTATTCATTATTTCCTAATTTTGAATGCACGGCACACATCAACCCCTTAATACTTTAGTATGTGTTTCTTAGGAAGAACGCTCACCCACATAACCACAATAAAAGCATCAATCTCAAGAAATTAACATTGATTTAATACTACCAGCTAATTTACAGATCCTGTTCAGATTTTGCTGATTTTCCCAACAATGGCTTTTATAGATCTAGAATCCAACACAAGATCTTTCATTGTATGTTGTCACAACTCTCTGGTCTCCTTCAATCAAGAAGAGTTCTCAGTCTTTCCTTGTTTTTCATAATCTTGACATTTTTGAAGAATATAGACATGTAGTCTTTAGAAAGTAGCTAAATTTGAGTTGCTCTGCTGTTTTGTCATGATCATACTCAAGATAGGCAACCATGGTAGGAACACTATAGAAGAGGTACTATGTTCTTCTCAGTGTATCATATCAAGAGGCACACTTGGTAAATGTCAACTTATATCATTTGATTTAAAGGTGTAGGCTAGCTTTCTCCATTACTAAATGATTATTATCAGCTGGCATTCTATTGATTTGAAGAGCTTAATATTCTAAACCATTAATTTATTTGTACATTTATTCATTTACTTATTCACGTCACTAAGTGTTATGGGCTGAACTGTGGCCTCTCAAAAATTTATATGTCACAATCCTAACCCCTAGTACCTCAAAATGTGACTGTATTTGGAGACGGGATCTTTACAGAGATAAATTAAAATTAAGTCATTAAAGTTGGCCATAATCCAATACGATTGATCTTCCTATAAGAAGAGGAAATTTGGATACAGTCATACACAGAGGGAAGAACATGTGAAGATACAGGGAGAAGATGGCCTTCTACAAACAAAAGAGAGACACCTGGAACAGATCCTTCACTCACCATCCTCAGAAGGAACCAATCATGTCGACACCTTGATCCTGGACCTCAAGCCTCCAGAACTTTGAGAAGATAAATTTATGTTTTTTAAGCTACCCAGTCTTTGGTATTTTGTTATGGCAGTTCTGACAAACTAATACACTAAAGATTCATGGAGAGCCAGCCCTGATGGCCTAGCGGTTAAAGTTTGACAAGCTCCACTTCAGTGGCCAAGGTTCAGTTCCTGGGCATGGAGCTACACTACTTGTCTATCAGTAGCCATGCTGTGGTAGGGGCTCACATAGAAGAACCAGAAGAACTTACAACTATATACAACTATGTAGTGGGGCTTTGACGGGGGAAAGAAAGGAGAGAAAAAAAAAGAAGATTGGCAACAGATGTTAGCTTAGGGACAATCTTCCCCTGCAAAAAAACCAAAAAGGTCTCATGGATTATATTATAATATGTTATTATTATTTATTTTAATCCTTAAATTATCTCAGATTTCATCAGCGATAGACTCTTAAAGCTGGCTTCTGTGTATTTTAGACATCTTCATTCATTGAATACTTTCTTAATTTGTGGCACAGTAAGAATCTGGGGACCATTTTATACTTTTCTTGACTTGGCCCTGGAAATCCCAGTTCTTTCTAGTGAAGAGATTGTTCAGAAACCATGATCTAGGCACTGTGTTACTGGTATGTTGCTACTTCTAGGACCTCTTTGTAGATAGAGCAGCTAGGACACTTATTTGTGTATGTATATCATCATCATTTCTCTCTCTCTCTCCATACATACCCACACACACACACATACGATATATATGTAAATATGTATATCTATACTTATTTAAATCATAATACTATTTTTGATCAGCAGCCTTCAAGATGATCTCCAATGATCCTGATGCAGGGTCGGTGAGCAGAGGGTCAAAAGAAAGATTTCTTAGACTCTCAAGATCTGGCAGTAGTACTCTTTTATTTAGAGAATAGTGTGGAATAGCATGGGGACAGGACACATGGGCAGTCAAAGCTCCTGCTGCCGCCGCTTCTGCTGCCCCCGCTGGCATGGGGACAGGACCCATGGGCAGTCAGAGCTCCTGCTGCTGCTGCATGGGGACAGGTCCCATGGGCAGTCAGAGCTCCTGCTGCTGCCCGGAGTTGAGGGTTAGGGCTAATTTTATAAGGCATGGGTACGTGACTTATTTTTACTAGAAAAAAGAAAAGATGATGTAAAAGTCATTAAATGATTTCAGTGCAGATGGGGTCTGGTTATTGTGCGGTCATATAACTTTAGATACGAATCTGGCCATATAGATCGGCATGCAGGTGAGGATGCCCCGGGCTTCTCTCCCTGGGGCAGTCCTAATTCATACCATAAAAAAAAGTCCACTGGGTCATATAGTTTGGCATGTAGGCCAGGTCACCTTGGGCTTCTCTAGCTGGGGCAGCCTTAATCCACATCAATCCCACCTCATCTTGAGTCCTCACTCTCAACCTCTTGGCTCATTCTCTCTGGGGGAAGCCAGACCCAATGTCATCAGAAAGCCTTGTGCAGAGACCCACATCAATGAGCTTGGAAGTGGATTGCCTCACTCTCTAAGGGAGCATTCAGATGAGACTTTAGCCTGGACCAACAGCTTGAATGCAACCTCCTGAGAGACCCAGAGCCAGAGGCACCCAGCTAAGCCGTTATCAGATTCCTGAGCTCCAGGAACTGTGAAATAATAAATGCTCGTTGTTTTAAACCACAAAGTGTTGGGGTGATATTTTTATGCAGCAATAAATGACTAATATATCACTGATGGTATGGTCAACAGTTACCTCTTAATTGCAAATATCTAGTGCATTCTTATTGAATTTGAATGTTCTACAATATCATACGTAAGTGTTTAAACTTGGAATCATACGATAGATAGAATTTAAGCTCTGCCATTGACTTGCAAAGTTACCTTCTCTTTCTGTACCACAATTTGTTAATATGTTAAATAAGAATAATAATAGTAGTGAGTATCTCATAGTTTTTGTAACTATTAAGTGAGATAATACATGTAATGAATTTAAATACAATGTCTGAAAATTGCACAATAAATATTAGCTTTACTTGTCCCTGTTATTACTTCTTGTCTCTTGAGACTGTCTTCTCCTTTTGCTTCTATAACGTAACTTCTCCTTGGTTTCCTTCCTATCTCTGAGTAGCTAGTTGTATTTCTTTGAGATATTCCCCAGGAGGCTTTCCTTGTCCCTTTTAATTTGTCATTCAGAATAAACTCACCACCTATTGTCTCAACCTTAGATATTTCACAAGCACTTCAAAATTAACAATTCTACACCTGCAAATCTACTTGTTTCTCTATAATCTCCATCCTATTAAATAGCTTGGATATCTACTTGGCAAATCAAAGCCCAAAACTGAGTTTTAATTTAGTCCCTGTCAGTTAACCAAATATTTCAATTACCCATTATGTATGTAGTTCTAGAATTTAAAAAAGAAAAATAACGTGAATCTCATACCTTTGAGAAACGTACTGTGCGATGAGTATAGGGAAAGGTGTGAATCATGTGTTGAGGTGATTTCAGTATGCCATAATGCAGAATGGTTGGCAAGTAGCCAGAAATGATGGTACAAAAGCTCCTGGTCCCAAGTGAAATATGACCTGGTCTACCTTTGTAATTTATTCAACAGAAAAACATTGGAAGATGTTAAGTATGTGATTTCAAAGATCTGATACAGCTTCACCTCTCTTTTAACCACAAATTAAAATTTTGCTAAGTCCCATTAGGAGTATTTTCTCTGTATTTTTGCAATCAGTCTTTCTCTCCATAACCGTTGCTGCTTATTTACATTCACCTTTATCACTTACTGCTGGAATTATTGCAAGCATCTTCTAATTGGTTTTCATTTTTAAATTTACTCATTTTCCTACTTAAAACCTACTCAGGTTAAGATTCTAACTCCTTAGCTTGCCTCCCACAAGAGGAAGGCCTTTCATTATTATTCATCAGCTTACCTCTCAAGGTCCATCAACTACTTCACTCACACCAGCAGCATAGGCTTTGTCAACTGCAATGAACTGCAAATTTCCTGTAGGGGCCATACATTTCCATACTTTTGTGGTTACATATATTTTGATAGCTTTGCTTGGAATTTCACTTTCCTCACTCCATTTTCCTCTGCTGTTGCTCTTCAAGACCAGCTCCTGTATTACTCCCTTTCTCAGTAACCTCTAGTTTTTCTTAGGTGCTTCTTTTCCACACTTAAATAACATCCTTCCTGTTATGACAGTAATTGAAATAGTGCCTACCTTGTAAAATCTGGGTGTTTCAAGGAATATTAGGATTATCTATATTTATCTATTACTACTTAACTAATTACCCTGAAACATAGCAACTTACAATAACAAATATTTATAATATCATAGTTTCTGTGGGTCAGGAATTCAGGAGCAGTTTAGCAAAAAGATTCAGGCTCAAGGTCTCCCACGAGGTTGCAGTCAAGATGTGGGTTTGGGCTGAATTTTCTGAAGGCATGATCTGAGCAAGAGGATTCCCTTGCAAGATGACTCACTCAATATCTTTTGAAAGGAAGCCTCAGTTCTGTCTATAGACAGAAAGGTGCATTTCTTTGCCACATGGTCTTCTTCATCATGATAACTCAAAGGTCCTCACTACATGGCTGTTGGCTTCTCCCAGAGCCAATACTCCAAGTGTGACCCCAAAATTTCAGTGTTTTCTCTGACCTAGACTTTGAAGTCACAGTGCTTCATTTTTTCAATATCATATTGGTTACACAGATCATCCCTACCCTGGGTGAGATAGCACTATACAAGGTGTGAATACCAGGAGGTGAAGATCATTGTGGACTATCATGGAGGCCCTAAAATTGAAAAATTTTAATATTATAGAAGATTATAGTAGTCATTTAATAATGCCTTAGAACCTCCTTAATTGTTCTATTTTAATTGTGGAAGTTTCCCTAAAAACTTTTGCCCTCAGGGAGATCCCAGTGTAAAACAAAGGGGAGTAATTTTAAACATTATTAAGATTTTTATGTGATATATGTGTATATACGTTTTACATATATTTCAGTTTCACACTGTATTTTAACTTATGAGTAATCATATACTTAATGAAAAACTTAATCTATCATGAAGAACAAAGTAATAAGAGGACGATATTTTCTTTCAAGCAGCTGTGTGACCTTGGATTATCTGTGGAACTTCATTGTGCTTCAGTTTTGTCACCACTCAAATGGATAATATGACTAATTGTCTTTACTTCTCAAGAGACTACTGTGAGTGTAAAGACGATTACTGATGATCAACAGCAATGAAAAGTTACATGACGTGAAAAGGTGAGGTGTCTTAAGTTATTTGCAAATATAGCTCATAAATGGTATTTGAATATGTGTAATTATTTAGCATACATTATATACAAATAATACCCAATATAGTCATTGTATAATGCTAATTTTGGATGACTTTTACCAAGGCACCTTCTTTTCCCACCAGATTAGCTCATCAAGGAGCTAGATTGACAATGCCACATGTAAAAACAATATGGATCTTCAAGTATCTTTTATTTTTATTCAAGCTCAATGCAGAAATGCAAGTGAAATGTGAAGACTGGAGATGTATATAAAGATTCTCATTTGCGTGTCTACAAGCCACAGTATTTTTTAACAGTCGTAAAATATTAGTCGTATTGATCTATTCTTGAATGCAAAATAGCAGACTAAAGAAGGCCATAAAGGTAATTCTTGGTTCTTAATAAACCAAATATTCTATTTTTTCAAAGTTCAATTTATGAACATCCCTCCAAGAAAAAATAAAGTTACTGATTGATAATGTTTCAGGGAATCCACAACCCGGTTTTAACTTGGAACAGAGGCAGGTAGTTTTCAGAGAAGAACTGAAATCAGGCATACAAGCTACATGCAACATCTTAGTCATATTTGCACTGTGGGCCTGGGTTGGATTTGTTCCTCTCTCTAAAGTCAGGTACCCATCTAGAAGGAAGGTTTGACTCTACAAATTATTGCTTCTACGAACTACTTTTGAATTTATTCCACAAAGTATGTAGTGACCTAACATTAAACATCATTTTTATTGATTTATCACTGGTAACTTAGTTTGTTCCCCCTTTAATTTTGTTTAGAGCAGAAAGTATGTAACCACTTGACTTACACAAAGGACTTGCCCTTACTTTGAGGCATTGTTGATTTAAGTCCCTGAAATTTGGGAGATTATTTTTTTAACTACTGTATAATCAGGCTTGATATGACTGATACAGAAATCGCAAAGCAGATGGGGATGTGGTCAAAAGAAAAATATAAAATATGTGACCATCCATCACCCCAATAAAAGAATATTAACAGATCCTGAACATGGAGCTTGACGCCACGGCTAGTTAGGACTCGGAATTGTCTTTCTTGGACAATGGTGAGAAGAATTTCTGTTTAGAAATGAGAGTGAATTGAATATTTGGTAAACAGAGGAAGGAAGTCTAGTGGTTATTAATACTTCTGCTAGATACCCTACCTTCCCTTCCTAGCTAGACAGCAGGATTGGAATACCAGCTGGTTCAGACTAAGGTTTTACAGAGATAGAATCAATTCCCATCAATGTGTGTGTACTTGGTTTCAGAATTAAAAAAAAAAACAAAACTTATTTGTAATAAGGCTGCTAATGAAGCCACCTTGCCTCAGTCATCTTTCTTCCTCTCCTTTAAATGGTGAAGTATTCAGGGTTCTTCTCTAGCCCTAATCTCATACTTTTAGTTCCCTGAGCGACCTTTTCTAATTTTTTGGCTTCAGCTTCAACTGTACTTTGGATGAACATTAAATTCCATCCTAGATTTCTCTAATAAATTTTAAAATCAGCTATCCAATACCTAATAGACACTTCAAACCTGTTATTGCTCTAAGTTGAACTGATTATTGTTATCACTGCACATACAGTTGTATTCCCAAATTTACCTTCTCGTTGGTGGTCACTGAAGGTCAGAAACCATGGAATTCTTCTAGATTTTTTCTCTGTATCTAATTGCTCACCAAGTCATGCTAATTCTATTAACTAAGTAGCTCTAGATTGCATCCAGTTTTCTCTGCTCCCGCTGTTACTTAACTATCTTAGGGCTCTGTCATCCACTGCAGTCCTTGATCCAAAGGACTCAAAATATTATTTGAGACAAAGAAGGAACATCAGTGATTATGATAAAATATAATTAATTCTGTAATAAAGGTTTGCAGGAAGTAATATTGAGAAAAGACATTGAAACCCACCTCACTTTGGGAGATTAGGAAACACTTCTAAGAGTATTTTGCTACTTTCGTTCAGTTCATTGGTATTTATGATGTGAATTCTCTATGACAGGTCATCCTTTCGTTTTGGACTGGGCAACTCTACTGTAGACTGGGATATAACTATGGACAAGGTCAGGCAGCATCCCTCTTAAATTCACTGAAGGAAAAGGTGGGAAATTATGATGTAGGTACAGTGTTGGAAAAAACATCACTCCCTAGCAGTGTAATAAGGTTGAATTGCAAAGCACGTATTGGAAACTGTGGAAGATAAATTTAGAAATGTTAATGTTGGACTAGATTGTGAAAGACCTTGTATACCTTGCAATACTTTTGGAACCTTGTCCTTATAACAAGAGAAACCCTAAGAAAAATAACCAGCTTCTAGAGAAGGTTTTGTATGGGATGATAACTGAATCTTCCCTGTGTCCCAGCCCTCGGGAGCAAACAAATTTCTTTAGTTTGGTTTAAGGCAGGCTTTACCTTAAGATAACAGTTTAATGCATTTACTCAAAATGAAAATTATACAGTGAGATTAAACTAAAAAAAACCTCAACTGGAATAGGAGTGAGAGTGATACTCAATACAGATGAAAATATGCCTTAGGAGTGTTCTGAACATAGAAATAAGTAAAAAAAAATGGTGGCTATAAGAATCCAGAGAATGGAGCAATGAAACACAACATTTTATCTATTGGATTTTTTATAGAAAAAATAATCCTTTTATAACTTTTTATATTCTGTAAATTTTCCCAAATGCACATGCAATTTTTTATAATCAAGAATAATAAAGATACTAATAAATGTGTTTACGACTTATAGACGTTCTGGGAAAACAAGTATCGGATAAAAAGTAAATCATTTCTTAGTAAACCTGACATATCTTAAGAAACAAACAGTTATATTAGAGTAAAATTTATGTACTCACGGCCTCCAACCCTCTCTACTGAGTTATGAGCTAGTAACTGGAATAATGCCACTAGTTGTTCAAATGTGGTAGGCTATTTGTCATGTTTTACTATTTTTTGTTAAATTAGGAGACTTCTAACAAACAATGGGTAGAGAAAGTCGGAAAAAAGAAACAAAGCAAGGAAATACTAATATTGAATCTGCATGATCTTGAAAAACTTGAGAATCTAACAACACATTTCTAGGCAAGTCTCTTTGTCAGTAAAATAAATAAAAAGCTCAAAATTATTTGGCAAATCTAGTGAGTTTATACAGACACTATAAATAAATAGCCAACATTATTTGCCAACCATTTTCCTTGAACAGACACTAAGAAGAAAAATTATAAAGATTTAAATGTATAAACATTTTTAAAATTATTCAAATTGATTCCTGTAATGAAACCAAGCTACTTGGCTGATTATTGGATGTTTAAATTTTAACTGTATGCTACACAAAAACCTGCACATGAATGTTTATAGCAACTTTATTCGCAATTGCAAAGCTTGGAAGCAATCAAGATGTCCTTCACTGGTGAATGGACAATAAATTGTGGTACTTCCAGGTACTGGAACGTTACTCGGCACTAAAGAGAAATGATCTATCAAGCCATGCTGAGAAGGAAACATAAATGCATATTGCTAAGTGAAGGAAGCCAATCTGAAAATGCTACATACTGCATGATTTCAACTATATGACGTTCTGGAAAAGGCAAAACTATGAAGATATGGAAAAGATCAGTGGTTGCCAGAGGTTGGGGAGGGGAGGATCAATAGGTGGAGCACAGATGATTTTTAGAGTGAAAATACTCCACATGACACTATAATGATGGATACACATCATTTGTCAAAACCAATGAGTGAACTGTAAACTGTGAACTTTGAGTTATTAAGATGTGTCAGTGTAAGTCCATCAATTGTAACAAACATGCCACTCTGGTGGGGGATGTTGATAATGGGGGCGGCTATGCGTGTGTGGGGGCAGGGAATATATGGGAATATCTCTGTACCTTCCCCTCAATTTTGCTGTGAACCTAAAACTGATCTAAAAAAATTGCTTTCATTAGAAAAACTTTTAATTGTATCAAGTACAAGTATTTTTTCTCAAATATTTTAATACTTTCTCATACTACCAGTAAAAATAAAATGCTAAATAACACCTGAAGTCTTTAAATTATTTAAATGTTATTTCTTTCTTACTTTACTTTGAGGATGAAAAAAATTTAGTCACTTTTTATTGAAGATGATTTAATATCTTAGGCCTGAAAAAAAGACAAAAGAAAGAAAAAGACAAAAGAAAAAGATAAAACTTGAAGCACGTTTTAACCTTAAGTGTAATACTTTAATAAGACAATAGAAAGCTTTAAGCCACAGACCTCCTTGGAAGTATTGCATAGGTCCTGAGCATCCAGGAGAACAAAGCAAGATTCATCAGAGTCACATATTTCAAATTGAGCATTATGGTTTAAGAATTATCCTTTTGACACAAGGCTAAGGAAACAAGGTAGAGAAAGTCCCCAGGGATCAGCCCTTATTCAGCATGTGACAAGCCGGGAGAAAATACATTATATATGTAACTTTGTATTTGCACACACTATGTTGTACAGATCTAATTCTACCTGATGTGCCCCAAGATGAAAAAGCAAGTAAACAAAACACACACATACACACGCACACACTCACTCTCACTCACACATAAACACTAAACAAAAATAAGAGGAAAAGAGCCAAAGGATATCCTGAAATCCTTCAGAATAGGATGGTTCTTGGTATTCCTTGTTTTCACTTACACCCTAGTGTCTTTTCAATTTTCCATATAACAAACTCAGGCCTTTAAACTCTTCTTTTGTAAAGTAAAAATGTTCTGTTCCTATTGCTTTCGTTTGCCTCTGTCTCAAGAGACAACCAGAGAGATGGAAATATGAGTTTTTCATCTTTGATCGTTTCCTCCTTACAAAGAAAATGCACACAAAAAGTATACGATAAAAATTCTCCTTGTCAATAATAGCATTAAATAATGATCTTCCATTAACTTATTGTAAATGTGATATGTTTGATTTTGGTTTACATATTTATGTCATAAATTAGTGAGTGTATATTTTATACGTGATATGAATTTTAAGTGTTTTTAGGGTTGGTGATAATTGCTCATAGATAGAAAATGGATCGCATAAGGAATCATGAACCCAATATTCCTGTAAGCAGCATGTGCACGTGTGTGTGCACACACTCACACACAGGAAAACAACCATTGGCTTATTTGGAGCTTCAGCCATGAGTGCAGTGCTTGCCTTTCCTTATGCCTATGCCTCCCTGCCTATATCTGATTGATTGAAAAAGGAAGTTAGGATTTGGCTAATTTGTTGGCATCCATGGCATCCTAGTTGTTAAGGGTGAAAAATTTAGTTAATTCAATATTTTGTTTCTGATTTCTTTTTTACCTTTTGTTTTTACCTTTTGTTGAGAAGTTCTTTGGCTTAGTGATTTAATCAAATAAAAATGAAAGCTAATGCTTATATAGCTATGATCTTCACCAATAAAATTGGGGGATTGGTAGAAAACGCCAACAAATATTTTCAGCTGATTTTCGTTCAGCGGGTAATATGAGTCGTTATGGCATTGTCGCCCTTATTTTATTGGCTCTTCACTTATTACTGCAGGACTCTAGCCTTCTGTCAAATCCTGCTTGGTTTCCGGGAATCAACAGAGGTTTAAATTTGCTCGTAAGAAGGTACACTTATTTCTCACCTGTCCACAGAGTGCTCTCTCTGATTAATAGAAATGCATCCTCATGGTTCTAATTTTGTTTAGTTATGGTGAAGAGGGGAAACACTTTCTGTTTTAGGTTGTCCTCATTTAAGAATTATTAAAGCTATACCGCCTTCTTCTTCGCCATTTTAGAATTCCAATGGCAACTGCTTTCTCAGATCTTACTATGGATCCAACCATGGGCTCAGTGTCAAATTTGAATGCTAGATTCACCAGGTTGTATTTAGAATCACTCCTTTGTGATGAGTACGTTTTTGTTATTCTGATAGATTTTCTACTTTACCTCTTTCTCTTAGGATGACTTTTCTAGATAGAAAAACGCAAAAGTGCTTCTGGTTGGCTTATTCTATAAATCCTCATGACATGAATAGGCACTTTGAATTTGTTTTGGTGGACACAGCTGGAATTCTCTACCACATACAGCAGGGGTGTTAGATTTCTTAAATAAAGATGATGATCATTCTTTGAATAAATGTATGGCAATTTATCCTTCTTCATATATCTACTTTTTCCGTTGGGAAATGCGGTCTCCCTCCTGAGTGTAACCAGAGTTGACTGGCTTTGTCTTAATATTTTCTACCTGTACTTAGTCTCACTTATATTTAATTTATGTCTCTGATAGTAGTGTGTATAATTTATAAGCGTTATGAATATAATCCTAGCAAATAAACAAAAGAATGACTAAACACATTTCCTTAATTAATTTAGATAAGTCATATAATAGCTCAATTTACAAATAGATAACATGTTGTTAGTAAAAAGTAGATATATAATTAAAATACAATGATAGTATTGCTTGGGATTTAAACTTCATGTATAAACATCTCTCATGATGCAATTAGGTTTTATCAGTGGTACGTCAGTAAATGTTTAATAACTGGTGTAGGGGAAGAAGAAATATTCCTCTACCCTTCTAGGTTCTTCTGGCTGGTCTAAGAATTAAATTGACATGAGATAGAATAATAGGATAAAATTAAACAAATTTAATAACATGTATACATGGAAGAAACCAAGGAAAACTGAGTAACCCACCAAAATGGCCAAAGCCACCACCTTCAATACCATCTTCAACTAAAAACAAAGGAGGATGTTGGGGGTAGTAATTTGGGACATCAAAGGGGAGGAAGGCAATTCACCTGGAGTTAGAAAAGGAAATGTTTGGTAAACAAATGTTTGCCATGCCTCGCAAAGACAATGAGACATGGAGAGCACTTTGATCAAATGGGCTTTACTAAGTTGCTCCCTGTCTACCAAACCTGGATCTTATTAAACTATAGTTATCTATGGTATTAACTCTTTCCTGGAACAGGCCTTCTATCTTAAATTCTTTTAGGCAGTTAGAGAGTGAGGTCAAAGTTTTTTCCTGGGTCTTTTGTTCTTAAAAATAATCAAGCCAAACAGACACACTTTGGGGTAGCAAATTCGGCGGCCCTATACTGGCTTTTCAGGGAAAAAAATAAGCCCTGATTTATAACATTTGCCAATTTTCATGGTGTAAATACTCCCACAGGGACTAATTTCAAGCTACCAATATGATGTCACTTAACATGCAGTTGGGTGGAAATGTACAAAATCCACTCTCTCACACTAGTTGGTGCAAACCAGTGTGAGCCTCCTGCAAAATATTATTGCTTGTTTTTGCATATCCTTCAATAGGTATTTGTAAAGTTTCCATTTCTGAGCTAATGTATTTTCAATTTTAAAATATAATTCAGTATATTTTAAAGGCCAGTATTTTATAATAGCCTTAAAATGTCAGTCACTAGGAGAAGCAGTTGCAGATGATAAAAATCTCATATCCTGGACATCAAAGATAAATATTCCTTTACGTTTAATAAGCAAAAATAATGATACAAAACTCTATGAGAAGCATAATGCGTATCATGATGGAAACACATGAATAGGGGTTTTCCTTAGAAAATCAGTCCCAAATATTTTCCTTAACACATTTAAGAATGGCCTAGATAACAATTACATTGCTTAGAAAAGAATTTAATATTGACCTCAGTTCATTTTACAAGAGAAAAGATTTACACTATGGTTACTGAAATCTTAAAAAGTTCATTGTTCATGAAATTCTAGCTTCAAATTTTGCAAAATATACATATTTCAATTTTATGATTCAAGTACAATCTTTCAAATATTTCTGACAGAAGATCTATGATACACGAGATAAAGCAATAAACCAGAAACTTTTATTTCACAGCCTCTCACACTCACTTCCCTCAATAAGTCTGTCGCGTGAGGAGACATAATCGTATAGAACTTAAGGCTTCAAAGAAAGACATCCAAAAAGTAATGCTGATTCACACAGTTCCGTGATAGGATCATAGTCTCTCAAGCTTAGAAAGGTCATAAATTTAATTTATTACATCTATTCATTTCATATTTAAATAAACGCAACAAACACATCTCTAGTTTAAAACACTTCTGTTGACTGGTAACTTTTATCCTATGTTTGGACAATTTTGAATGTCATAAATGTCCACTTATTGTCTTCATTTTGTTCTTAACTTTATCCAATGGGGAAACACAAAACAATATCGTAATTCTAAATTCTTCAAATACTGTAAACAGCTTAACGTTGTTTAGTCTTTCTGTACCTATCTAAACCCAGTTTCTTCAGCCATAAATCACAAAAAAAATACACTTGTATTCTTTTAATATCTTGATTACTTTCTTCTAAATGCTTTCTGATTTTTGATAGTATTTTTAATGATTTATTTCCAGAACTGAAAATAATTTTCAAGATATAGTATTGCCACTGGAGACTAGAAAAGGACTTAATCTTATCTATCATAGGCAATTTCTAGCAATTCTGCTCAAGAAAACTAATAGTCTGAAAAGTATAATTTAAACTTTCATAAAACAAATACACACACACACACTTCACACATAGAACTTTATATTTGCAATTTTTATGTCTAGGGCAGCATGCACACCACACCGTTTTTCTCTTGTAATTGGGACTTTCTAACAATGAAAATGGTAGAATCAAACCAAAGAGTAGTGGAAGCTAGGAACAGTAAAATAAGAAGAATGCAGTGATCTTTCCCCTAGATCCCTCTGGTTTTTCGATACGTTTTTCTCTCAGATATGAATCTTCTAAGATTCTTCCCAAAGACTGCCAAACACATTTTAAATGATAACAGCTATACCCATGACATCCTTTATGCAAAAAGTAAACAAATTGATGACTTCACCTTCTCTATCCTAGCTATCAATTTTACCACTTGCTTATATACATGAAACTCTTTTGAATGGCTATCTATAATTTAGCAGAGATTATAAAACAGACTTACACAAAATACTGGTCATTGGTGTTACAGAATATAAATATCATATTTCAAAAGATCAGAATAACACCGTCCTCCTCTTTTCCTCTTTTTCTTTCCACACTTTGGCTATCCTCCTGAGAGGTCAGATAGCTGATGTGTGATCAAAGGGGCAAGGTCCTGCTTCCCTCTCTCTCTCTCTCTCTTGCCTGTCTCCCTTGGGATTCTTTACTATTACACCCTTACTCTGTATATTTCTGTATTCTGTTTTCTATTTAACTGTGAATATCTAAGTTCTACATATCTAGCTTCAATGCTGTTTAAATCAGACAGAATACTATAATATTTCCCTTATTTGTGGGTGTGAGTATGTATAAAGAAAATGGCTGTCTCCTTAATAAGACTATGTGGGAGATAATTCAAGAATCTTTGAAGATAATGATTGGAAACATCCTGTATTCTTTTCCTTACGTGAAGTTTTGTATTTAATATAAGGACAGTATTAAGTGTGAGTTTTCCATTCGTTAAATTAATAACACAACTGTGAAACTAAAATTGTGAGATTTGCAAATCATTGCTAAAAGATGTTAAATTTCCCCAAATTCCAGGGTGTTTGATTACATTTTAAATCCAGGATTTCCTGAATGAAAAGTAACCCAAGTCATAGACCCATTACTTGTACCTGAGAGAAAGAGATCATGCACCTAACTTTACTCTTTCTTCAGTGCATCCTGGAAACTTCTTCCTGCTCTTTTGCCAGTTCTCAGCCAAAATTACATTAAAATACTCCTATGCAATTTTTACCATAAGTTAAATCAGACAAGAAGTGACAGCAATGTTATTTCATATATTGATGCCACTCTGTGTAAAGATGAGAGCAAAAATGTAAAGATCAAAGTTTATTTTGATAAGAGCTTGTGGCTCAATTCACGGTACCAACTTTTTTTATGTTTTTAAAATTTTAACTCTGGATTTTTTCCTTCATATTCTATTACTCTCTTGCAGTCCTGGTTAGCCAGTTCTCTGCACTGACCCTGGATAGATGTCCTTTGAACACTGGGAGGTTCAAGGGGAAGGTTAGACACTAGAAGTTCAAAAAGACTTCAAAGAAATGATGTGCTGCTAATTAGCGTTGAATCTCATGCCTGCATTTCTCTTGGCCCTTTTTACCAGTTTTTATTCTTTGACTTTGGATACATTCTCCTTTCTGTCTTCTCTTTTTCCCTCTTTACTGCTATCCTACCATATTGATTATAAGTGTTAGTTTCAATCATTTGTTTTCTACATTCCTGGTGGTGATATATCTCACTGTGATTCATGTTAAGCTTCTACTGGCTGTATCTTCTGCCACAGGGCCCTTCTTTTGCTGACATACATGCACCAGTCATCTATTCTGATTTAAGATGAGTCAAAAGGTATTACCTACAGAAAGGAGCAGGAAAAATACCATGACTGCCATGCTTAGGTTGTTATATATAGTCATCATAATGTTTGTCTTGCTAATGTTTTAACTTTGTTCATATTTCAACATCTTTACAAAGATGTTAGGATCAATTAAAAGCAAGAGGGAGGATGTGAGACGATTAGGATGAATGGTATGTGCCAGCGTTCTTATTTTAACTTTGAATTATTTTATAGGTAAAAATTCAACAATTTTCATTGAAAGAATACCTAGTATGTCAGTTGAGTGTTTTATTGTACGTTGATGTTTTGAGACTTTATCCACAGTTTAATATATATGAGCCTAAAATAGCCTTTAGCTAGAAAAGAAATTAAGTGTGAAAAATTGCATTTGTAAACTGAAAACAAGAGTGAATATTCTTCCTTCTTTACTTGCAGGGAAGCACTGGTAAAAATGTGTACTTGAGATTTGCCCTCTGCCTTACATTTTTTCCATCATGATCTTTTAGCCTCAGTTGGATAATGTAGTATTTGTTACTAGGTAATTCAACTGTTAGAATGTGCAATCTGGGGGTTTATTTGTTTTTCTTTCAACAGTTTAAACAACTCTATGTAGGTAATAGAATTACCTTTACTATCTCCTCACTAGTTTGAAACCTAAAAAAAGGATTTTATGCCATAATGGTAAAACGTGGTAAAGAAACCAATTCAAAAAGCCAAATGAGTTCTAACATGTGCTGAAAATATAATATTCTTCAAGCCAATGCAACTCAAGCAGACCATAATAACCTGTTGGGGTTAGAAAAGTTCATGCCCAAAATGGCTGATTTCCCTAGAGCCAATCAAAATGATGGAAACATTGGTGCAAAATCACAGCTGAGCAGGTTTAGTCCTCTCTTCACTAGCTACAGATGGCATGTAATTTAGGAATGCCCATTTGGTGAAATTTACCAGTTCCTCTAGAGATCACACATACGGGTTTGCATTTAAAAAGCAATTGCACCACGAATAGCTTTTTAAACAACAGATGTAAGTATTGACAGTAAAAGGATGTCCAAAATGCAAAGTGTCCACATACGAGAAAAGGGAGCTTATGTTATACTTTACAGCACTTTAAGTGGCCTTTTAACTTAAAAAAAAAGATGGAAAATAATTATGAAATCAATGCATACAATGTTTGCCAACCCATGAATTAGATATAAGACTCTCTCTTCTCACTATGTTACTTTCCTGTGTTTGACTCCTTTTTTATACCTTAATATATTACAACCAAACTCTTAAATCCCCAAAGAATAGAGAAGAACCTTAAGAGAAAGTTGAGAACCATGAGGCAATGTGAGCTCTCGGCTTTTCAAAGCACTGTTTTCTGTTTTGTTGCTGTTTGTTTGATTGATTTCTTTAGGACGTTCACAATGAATCTGTGAAAACACCATCATCATTTAAAAAATGAATGCCACGTGTGTAAGCATACACAGAGGGGGATATTTGTGATTGCAGATGTGAGCACTAGTTAGTAGAGAGTTTTAGTTATAAGTCGTAAGGTTTCCAATTGCCTGTCCTTTATTGCTTCCTTTAAAGAAGGAAATTAATTGTGTGAAATTGCCTTGCTGGTAAAGTGGAACCAGATTGCAATGGCAGCACTGACCTAATCTAGCAGTAAAACAGGCAATCACTTCCTCAGTGAACACTCACAGAAATATTTGATGTCAGGAGCATGCAGGACCAAAGTTTCCCTGGAGAAACAAGCACGTAATTTCTATTCTTGCATTCAAAGGTAGCTCTGCTGTGGAATCCTCCTGTAGAGTACAAGATCTCATTGTTTTTACTGAAGGATAAGCCTTTGCACCTCACAGCACAATCCCATATGGAAGGAAGCTCTAATTAAAAGGTTAGGTTTGGACTTTAGGCTTTTGACACTGATTGTTTCTTGATTGAATAAAATACAATATTACTTTTTCTCTCATTCTCTGATGCAATGATGCACTGGAATACTAATAGCTATGCAAATGATGATATTAACAGGAAGATTCCATTTTTCTGGCTGCTTATGACTAGCATCAGGTGAAAAATTGTGGGAGATTGGATTGCTTTTGTTTAGAGGTGCAAAGAAGGGAAATTGGTACTATCCCAGGAAGCAAAGGAAAATGAAATTGCTTGTACAAAGGGATGAACAGATTCAGATTAGTACTCAAATATTTATGACGCCATTAAATGGGTGTACTGAGGATGCAGAATATGAAATGCCCATAAAGTACATATTCAAATAAGAGAACTGTTGTTATCATGCATCTTCTTCCATATTTGGCTTTATTTTTGTACTGAATATTTACAAAGAAACTACAACATTGCCCAAGCTATATTAAATTTGTGTATTAAATTAATTCAAGTGTTTTCTTATTTCACGGAATAGACTATATTAGAAGTATAAATGCTTGTATATATTACATATAGAACCATAAATGCAATTGATTGTTGTATTCCCACAGTGTTCTAACTGCTACTGTGCAGTTAGATAAAGAGCTCTGATTTTAGAAATTTACAATTTGAGAAAACAAAGAAACTACATAAGGCTTTCTCTTTGGATGCAAAATTATCAATTGTTTTCATTAGATATGTAATAGTTTATGTGTAATTTCCTGGATACAGGAATGTGCGGTATAGTCAGTTTGGAATGAGGAGGGTGTCTGCAGAAAGGAAGACAAACTGAAATTCTTTCTAGGCATACAGAAAACTCCAGAGGTGAAACAGAACTAATTGCATGATTAGTGAGGCAGAAGGATGGCAGTGGGAACAGCTATGAGACAGTTGCTCCATTGTGCCGCACATGCTGAAGGGGCTTTGTGGAGTATTTGAAGATCTCATTTTTTCCTATACTTCTGATTACTCTGGGCTCTCTCCATTGCCTACAGGCAGACGGTCAAAGCAGACCCTAAAGTGAATACATACATTTTTGGACTTTAGACTTCGAAAGTGACACGTCAGGTATAGGAAAGACAGAAGTTTCAAGAGTATCATTTCAGGTGCAGGAAAATACTAGGAAATGGTTGGAACAAATATTTGCTACCAATCTCCTTTTCTCTACTCTCTGCCCTGCACACAAACATAACACACACATAGGTCATTTGAGAATCATTTCAAATAGAGAGAGAATTGAAAAGGACAGTAAAACAATGCAGGTAGGTGCTCGGGAGTATCCCTGAGAAGAGATCATGTGTCCATCCACCATGGTGAAGGGGTAACAGTGGCCTGGGAGAGTAGAGTATGAGAAGGCAGGTATAGGGCAGCCTCATGGCATCTCTCTGCTCCTTGAGGGGGAGAGAGGAGAGCCCTCTCTTTTTTCATGCCCGAATGTGGCCTGAACTAGCAGACCATGTCTTTTCAGCTGAGATAAGAAAACTATGAGGTGTTCAGACATCTGCCTCCCCACACCAGGTCACACAGATTTCTCAGAACCTAGATGACTTCCTAGGGAGAAGTTGGGAGGGTGTAGAGCTGTGATTGATCAAATTTGTCCTGAAACAACTGGGGAAACTCTCAAGCAATTCAATTTATCCTGAATTGGTGACATGAAGTTTTTTTATTACCAGGTAAAATGGCTCATTATAAAAATTTACTTCAATTAGAGAAAAAAAATAAAGCTAGATTTTTGCACATCTAAATACATGAATGAAGAATTCACACTGCTATGTAAATTAATCAGTAAATAAGGATTTTGGAAAATAGCTGTGGTTCCTAATTAAGGTTTTTTGTGGAAGTAAAATTGGTGTACATAAAGATAATTAGGGAACAATCCATGATGGCATATAAGTAGGTACTAAAGTGTGATACAGACCACTAGTGCTGTGGACATTTAGAAAAGAGAAGATTAGTGAAGATTGGAGAGGTCGCAAATGACTTTCTGGAATTTCTGAAAAAATGGTATAACCTGATAGAGAGAACATTTGAGGATGGAAGAGAGACTAAACTGTAATCGCCATGAGGAAAAAGGCCCTGCCTTCTACAAATACTGTGTAGTCAATACTCAGTCTGACATATGGTAGACATTCAGTAAATATCGAATTATTGATTGATGCTAAAATATGATCACCATAAATTCAAAATACAATAATATTAGCCCTGAGTTTCTCAATGTCTATGCTATGGACATTTTGGACCAGATAATTATTTGATGTGTGCAGCTGTCATGTGCATTGTTGCATATTTAGCACCACCTCTGGCCTCTATCCACTAGATGCAAGTAGCAACCCCTCTCCCTCAAGTCATGATGATCCAAAATGACATTGCCAAGTGTCCCTTCAGAGTCAAAATTGTCCCCCATTGAGAATTATTAGGTTGTCCTGACTACACCCTGAGAAGTAAATTAGGAAATGAGGTATGATAGGTAGCGTAACTGAATATATTTTTATAGATATAGGTTTACATGTTTTATTTGACCGAGTCATTGTTTTTTCCCCTTAATATGGCACCATTTATTGAGTTCATGGTCTGTCCAGGCATTATATTAAGTGCTTTATGGTCATTATTTAACATAAGAAATATATATTACTATCCTTATTTTGCAGACAATGAATTGCTAAAGGTTGCACAGTTAAGTTTGAACCTAAATCTGTCTGATTCAAAAGCTATGTTCAACATTAGGCTATACTGTTCCTCTATAGTGCTATAAGCTAATGGTATAGTCAGATTCTTAGATAATATATTTACACACATATGCATGCCTATCTGTAGACATATAGATGATAAGTGGATGGATACGTACATACATTTATATACATACATAAACATATTTGCTCCATGTCTTATGACATAGAACACATTGATTACTTTGAAGATAAGATTATCTGGAATGAGATGTGTATTTCAATTATTACCTGAGCCAATATTAATCTTGCTTTATTCAATTTGAGTACAGTGTTGACTAACACTTCAATTAGTTCCACTTTGCTTAATTTCACACCCCATAAAAGTTAATGCCAGCTGTGTCTACACAGGCAAAGTGAAGATGAAGTGATTATGGCAAAATCCTAAGTAGGAAACACACATTCTGTTATTGAAGAAAGCTGGCCTGATAATCCTGATCTATTCAGATTGGCTTTCTACATTCAGGGCATAATATTAAAAGACAGAAAAATGTTAATTGACTCTTGGCAGACCTATTACGTGTTCTATTTACCTCAGTGAAAGAGAGGAGGATGAAATGAAGAGTATTTCCTACTCTGCTTTACAACTCATCTTGAAGTAACACAATTCTAAATCTCAATTTCACATGCAAAATACAGAGGCTATGAGAAGTAAAACTTAGGGGCGGGCCCGGTTGAACTGTGTAATCCTGTTTTACTCCTGACATTTTCTTAAGCCAGATGGCTGTCAACTCCTCCAGTTACTTTACAGACTGCCTTCAAGTTCCTCAGGCCTCCAAGGTCAGACAAATTGAGTCTTTTGATGTAGTGACCACAGTACCCTTTGTTGTGTACATGGCACAATGGTCATTCACATTAGAAAGTAACAACCTGGTGCTGGGCATTGCAGCTCTCCAACTTGAGCTCAGAAGGCTCAGTTATGCAGTCTTCGAGTTCCTTTACTCCAGCTTTGTCCCTAGTCTGCAGTTTTGTCACTTAAAGCAGTGAATCTGATTGGAGTCTGTTCCAAAATCCAAAATTTGCCATCTTATTTACCATTTCCTCTTTTATTTGCCTGTTAGTCTAATCTTATCTTGCCTCTCCTTCGGTAGAGGTACGAACATAGAGTGGTTACGGGTATGACCTCCAAAGTTTCACGGGGTGGATTCAAACTGTGATTTCGTCCTTACCATTTGAATATCCTTGAGCAAGTTATGAAAGCTCTGAATGTCAGTTTTACTCATTGGTGTAATTAAAGTAACAATAATACATAACTACATAGGAATATCATAAGGAATAAACAGCTGAAAAACAATACAGTACTTATAACAGTGCCTATTACATAGCCGGCCTTTACTTAGCATTTGCTATTTTATATTACATCATAATATTAGAGAAACAGAAGTTCTAGAGCAGAGATACACAGACAGCTGGAGGGTTGTGAGGACAAACATTTCATATTATAAGATTAATAGGCTTCAAGCACATACATCATCACGTCTGTTCTTTCTACTCCAAGAAATATGTGTGTGCAAAACCATTTTATAAACTTTAAATGCTATGAAAATTAATTCAAAAACACCAAGAATTTTCAATGCCCTGGAAAGCGTTAACACCTCATGTTCATTTTTAAATCACCACTTTAGTGGCATAAAGATACTTCCTTCATGTTTCTTCAAATTCCTTGAAAAGATTTATTTTTTAGGGAAAGTGAATAATATAGGTATTTTGTTAAATAATAAACTGTTTTTATTTACCAAGTTATTTTCTTACTGAACTCACTGTTTCTCTAAAATTCCTTTATGAAGCAGAAATTCCAGCCCTTTTTGTCTTTGTATGAAAGTTCCCAAAGTTACTGGTTTCGGTAAAGAAGAAGGAGAAAATTTCTTATTCCTGAAATAACTACAAGAGGAGCTTTCATAGCACACGGGAATTCAGGTGTTGAGTAACTCCAAGCCGGGGTTTACAGTGACCACCCTTGTTTCTCATCTCCAGGTTTCTTGCTATCTGCTCTTTTTCCTCCCACTATGAAATTAGAAATTTTTGAGACGGAAAACTTCAAATAGTAGTGTATTAGACATTCATATCCCCAGAGTCAGTAATTAACATTGTATCTAATTTCCTTAATATCTATCTTGAATCTTTTAAAAATAAATTGCAGCCATCTTAACATTTAACCCTAAATACACATCAAATCCAAAACATAATCACATTGCTTTTTATTATGTTGTCTCTTTGGCCTCTTTTTGACAGAATGTGCTCACTAAATTTTCTTTTTTTTTAAGCAGGATATTGAATTTTAAAGAAACCAGGCCAATTACCTTTAAATATCCCATATTCTGAATTTGCCTGATCGTTTCCTTATAGTTTCTTTGAATCTATTCCTCTATCTCCGGAATTTTCTGTACAGTGAATGTTAGGTTTGAGATCTTGATTTAAATTAAAAACATTTTTTTTGGTAAGAATATATCATACATAATTCTGGGTCCTTTATATTACGTGTATCAGGAGGCACATGACATCACATTGTCTCACTATTAGTGATGCTAAGTTTGATGGCTCAGTTAAGGCTAAGACCACAAGATCTCTGTTGAGAAGACTTTTTTCCCCCTCTGCAACTAGCAAATGATTATCTTTCTGACAACTTAATTGTGGAGGTGAGAGTTCAGTTTTTGAATGTACTGAGTTTAAGATATCAGTTAGACATAGCAAGTAGAGATATCAAGGAAGGAGCTGGATATATGGAATTGGAATGTAGAGAGAGAGAGATCTAGGCTACAGCTGTAAATTTAGGAATCATTTACACATTGACTAAAGCTGTGAGACCAGAGGAGACCACTAAAAGAATGCATATAGGGAGAGAAGTACTCCAAAGACTAAATTCTGAGGTGCCGTAGAATTGAGTTTATGGAGAAAAGTGGAAATCAGCAATGATACTGAAGGATCAATCAGTGTCAGAAAGAAAACCAAGAGAGTCTTGGAATCCAAGTAAAGAAATGTATCAATGAGAAAGGACAGAAGTGATCAACTACATGAAATGCTGCTAGTGTAATTGACCATTGTATTCAACAACCTGGAATTCAACTTTGGATTCTGCAACCTTGCCAAGAGCAGTGTCATGGGAATGAGAGAAGGGAGAAAAAGCCTAATTGGATTAGACTTCAGAGGGAATGAGAAGAGAAGATTTGGAGACAGAGTATAGACAATTTGTCCAAGGACTTTCATTGTAAATGGGAGGAGCAACAACAAAATATGCAATAACTGGTGGGGGAAGTAGGATCAGGAGAAATATGTTTGTGTGTGTGTATGTGTTTATAAATAACAACACATTTGTTTGCTAATTGCAGTGCTCAACAGAGAGCCAACCATTGATGATTCAGAAGAGAGTGACAAGAATTGCCTGGAGTGAAGTCCCTGAGAAGATAAAATTTGATGCAGAAATGATGGAATTGGTTTGCATGGGAGACCTGAGGGATCATCCATGGTGACAGTGAAGGAGGCAGAGTATGTGGGTACATATGCTATTTTCTCTTTTGATTGCTCCAATTTTCTCTTGAGGCAGGAAACAACATCATGAGATTTGCAAAAGTACTTTGATACCTGTAAAGAACTATTAAGGATATTATGATTTCTTATCAGGTCAATTGCCTTACCAATTCACTCTGTGTGTTACTCCATCACACATTATGTGTCTGATGGGTAGTTTAAAAACCTTTCATGATCAACTTCAGTATGAAGTACAAACTCATAACAAAGCATTCAAGGTCATCCAAATCTAGCACAATTTGAATATTACATTCTAGTTCAACCTCCCACAGTCCATATTCCAATCACATAAATGTACTTCCTAATATAATAATCAATGAAATATCTTCCAAATAATCTATAACGTATCAGCCAAATTTGCCTTTGCTCTTAGTAGTCCCTTATCCTACAATTTTCTTCCTTCTTCCTACTCATTTAGTCTCATGTAGGTCTAGTTTGAATAGTACATCCTTTAACATGTGAAGGGGTTCCCCAGCTCCTTGGGTAGAATTCATCCAGACAAAGAGAACATATTCATGGGACAGCACATATTTCAAAACTGGGCCTTGGTTAGAATCTTGTGTGGATTAACTTGTCTAAGTTTCAGTTTTCTTACCCATTAAAAAAAGAGATAGTGATAATAATATATAACAAAGCATTTATTTTTAAAATCAAATGGGATAAAATATGTTAATTGAAACAGTGTCTCTCTCCACCTTCCTTAGTACTTCTGTATACAGTTGTTATATAGCTAAGATTCTCTTACGTTCATCATCTTTTTATTTTACATAGGATCTAACATATTTCCTTGAAGCTCAACGTGAGTTTTTTGTT
This sequence comes from Equus asinus, assembly GCF_041296235.1. Lineage (NCBI taxonomy): Eukaryota > Metazoa > Chordata > Mammalia > Perissodactyla > Equidae > Equus > Equus asinus. The sequence continues at coordinate 37,543,336 of NC_091800.1, read as the reverse complement.
TGGAAATAACTTCAATTATAAAGGGATTACTTAATAATCAGCACTACCATTTAAAAAGAAATTACTATGAACCAGGCACTGCGTTGTATGTATATTATATCATAAAGATTATCAATTTTATCTGCATAATAACCTAATGAAGTAGGCATAATCATATGAATGAAAAACTGTAACTTAGATAATTTAAATAAATTGCTCAAGTTCACTCCATTTGCAAGAGCTTGAAGTAGATTTGCACATGTATCCCTCTGATTTCAAAGCCTGTGCTCTTAATAAATGATCTCTAATTATATCTCTTATATTTGAAGTGGAGAAACTTTTAGATGAGAATAAAATAAAAGAAATGAGCATTTTAGGACTTATCCCATAGTGAATCTCAAATATATTCATTCTGCTTGTTTGCTTCTAGCCCAAGTGATGGAACTGGTGAAATAAATAAATATAGATATTCACATTGTTCAATATAGAGAGATAATACAAACTCAATGTTTTTAAATTAACTCTACACATGAGATATGAAATTTAAAATGTGTGGAACAAACAGCGAACAACTCAGCACCCAAAATTCTATCTCACAAATGAGATCCAAGGGTACCCAGCCAGCAACGGCAAAGGTTATAATTCAATAGCAAATACAAGTATTTGGTAGAAACCCTCACTCAATGTAACACAATGCACTACTTTGGTATAAATATTTTTTTTTTTTTCCTGAAATGTTCCCTTAGGGACGACCAGATCTGTTGTCCAAACACTGCCACCCACATCCATATGTATCGTCTTCCCTGCCAATGTTTTTCAGTTAGTTTTTGCTTTGTTTTGTTGCTTTGCTTTTGGCCACCATGTAGACCTTAAACAGCCAAAATATATAGACACACATATATTATGAGATACATGTGGCACATATGACATAACTTCAGAAAAAGTAGTTTCAACAAAGTGTAATTGGGGAATGCTTGCCATACTCAGGACATTTGAATTCATTGCTAGTTACCAAGTTTCTTAGCAATATGAAGTAAGACCTTCTAGAATCTAGATAATTAATACAAATAACACATTTGGAAAACATGCCAAATTATCACTTCCTTTTGAAGGAATCACTTATTTCCTTGGAAAAATATCTGTCTTCTTGGAATAACTTTCACTCTAGTTTTAGCACATGGTTGTGGCAGTTTATTAAAACTTTGTGTGGGAGTCATACAGATTAGTCTATCTTATTTTGCTTTAACACTAGATATTTGTTAAAACAGAACAGATCATTATATCCATTCATCATCATTTGACTATGAGGCTGCTGTAAGCCAAAAATAGTCAACACTTGTGGAATATGTAATAATTGAGAGCAACAGTAAATTACATTTTAAGGGCTCATCAAGGTGAGAATGAGACACTTCAATGCCACTTCTTGCTTCCTTGTTAGGAACTTTGCCAAAATGAAGAAATATAAAGATTTGTTAAGCAGTGCCTAATTTCATTGACCTTTCCTCATTTAGAAGATCATCACTTCACCTCAACTCCTTCTCATCTTGTGGAGGTTCCCTGCATGGCGCTGATGTGCTTTTTCTCAACTGAATTGTGGATAAGGCTATAAACTCTACTTGTATTCATGAAATCAAATACAATTGCTAAAACTCGATCATGTGTTTCATTATGTTTCTATAGTACATTCTATTGTATCTCACAATTTAAGGCTTATATTCTGGAGAAAATATCATGACGAATAGGATAAGGAGAACAAAAATAATTTGGACAAAAATAACCTCAGGATATTAAAATGACCACAATAAAAGATTCCTTCTATAACAGTTTCTCTCAGTTGGGACCCATATGTTCTCTAGGATATGCAAACATATCCTTGAATGTCAGAATATTTTCTACCAGAGTTTTCAAAGTGTAGTGTTTCATTTTTAAAATCATAGAAAATTTTAGTTATTAAATTCAGACCTATGTAACACTGTGTTTATTGCAGGAAATCATTCAGTGGGCTCATACTTTTTGACAGTAATCAATCATTCCAATAAGAAATTTCCTATTAATATAATTTTCTAAACAAGTCACAATTTTTCAGGCATCCAGGTTTTGTATGTGCTGCTTCCATTTCCCAGAATTCCATTCTTTCCACCAATTTTTCCATCCATCCATTCACTGTAGAGACTTCTACTTAACCTTTAAAACAGCTAGGTAGTTACTTCCTGTGGTAACTCCTTTCATGAAGATGTTTGGGAGAATCAACTTATACATGCCTTGGACACAAAATTAATTCAGGTTACATTTCCCAGCCTGGTTCTTGACTGTTCTAAACCAAAACTACCATTAAACAAAGTGTCCCTAAGCACTGACAATATTGTGATGTACCACCTGCATTAGTTAGGGTTCTCCAGAGAAACAGAACCAATAGGAGATAGATGGATAGAGAGAGAGATAGATAGATAGATAGATAGATAGATAGATGATAGATATTATATGAAATTTACACACAAAATTAAACGTAGTACTCCTTCATATATAATTCAAAATAAAAATATCATAAAAACAGAACATATTTGTGAGGAGATCCAGTAATCATTTTACTCTCCCCATAATTAATTTAATCCTTTAAAAAATGTCAAATATGAAAATCACCATAAAACTTTTTCTTCATTTTTACACACAGCTTTGTTGATGTTCTTAACATGGCCATAGCCTGCTTACTTGGAGATCTAGCATTGAATGTACCATGTACACCCCCAACTGATCTCACAAATGTGGACTTGTTGAATTTCCAAGTACTAAATATTAAGTTGTGAACTGCATGTCAAATCTAGCTGTTATTTCTTGAGATCTCTGAAATGAAACAGTAATGAGAACTGAACAAGCATAGTTTCCTGAGAAAAGCCTAAGCCAAGAAGATGAAATGAGATAAAGAAAAACAGCAAAGAATCTAACATTTAATGAGAGCGAGCATATGGGCTTTGTAGTAAATGACTCATGTTTTCAAAGTATTCAGCAGAGTCTATCGGTGGATATTTAAAAGTGCAATACCATGCCGGTTCTGTTGTTCTCAGGTAAGGTCTGGAGCTCTGACTCTACTTGGTGATGCAACCCTCTCCTCCCCTCCCACAATGTTCAGAAATGCCTAAATGATTTTTGGTCGGCAGACCTGAGAGCATGGTAAGAATTAAAAGGGAATATTTAGAGAAATATTGCTTTTCTGAGATGGTCATTTTCTTTTTCTTGGAACTGGCCTTGCAGGCACATATACATTGATACATATATATTTTTAAAAGTCTAATTTGGTCTTAAAAGAAATTAAACTACTTTTATTGAGCAGAAACATTACTAAAAATATGTGTCTCTTAAACCCAAATTACATTTTATATTTTCAGAAGGTTATTTTTTAATACTTGATATACTTTTGTAAAATGCTATTGAAAGTGCATGGTTATATGACATTTTATATTTGGGTTAAAAAATCTTTCATTTAACTCTTCATTTTTATTTAAAGTGAGTCACGTATAAATTGCTCCGAAGTGAACTATTACCAAGATTTCTTCTTCCAGATTCCTAAAAGTTCAGATGTGTTAAAAATACAATAAAATTCTCATAGGGATTTTCTTTCTGCATAAGATTATAAGAATATTTTACTTTTCTTTGGAAAACACAATGGAACAGGTGTTAGGTTTCAGGATTTGGGGGAAATCAGAAATTAAGTTGCTTTTTCTAGATTAGGTACTGATTTTTTTAAAATAATGCTGACTTTGCCTATGGAAACTGCACTTAATCCTACGCCATTATTTTATATAGGCATTTAAAGGTGTTTTAATGAGCTTTGCAAGAAAAGGAAGCTAAATTCTAGCAATTTTTTCCTTAAATTTCCCCTCCCTTAGCATCTTTTCTACTTATTTAAAAATAATTTTATTGACCTCCCAGAAAACTTACTAAGCTTTTTCTTTGGAGTTATTCTTTTTAAAGAATTCAAAATAAAGAACTATTTCCTTTTCTTCTGTTAAATTGTCTCTTCCTAACTGTTTTTACCCTCCCTCATTTTCCATTCTAAGCAAGTCTTTTCAAGTTCTTCTCACATTTGCCACCTCATTCATTTGTGATCCCCCTGTAATTTCCATGTGCTTAGTTTCACAGGTTGCATATGCTACACAAAGCTGAAATCATGTATTGTCAAATGCTTAACGCGGTACTTTCAGTGGAACACAATTATAAGTGATTTTGAACATAATCTGAGGAAGGGCCAATTTGTTATTTTAAATCAGAAATAGTTGCGATGGTGATACATATTTTTCTAAAATTCCATTAAAACAATATTCTTTTCTACCCATTGATTTGACTTCGAAAGCAAATTCATATTTTTAACAACTGTCTGAGTTACATAACAGGACTCAATTACACCAGGTGGTATTGACTGATGTATTTAATAATGTGATAAAGATGCCAGCCATGACAGAATTGGTTAGTTTGATATTAGGGCAAAATGCCATTTCTTCCACAATGTTGGCTAATAAAAAATATTGCTTACAATGTGGTGAGACCTGTCAGGTAAATTTATAGTATGCAAGAGTCATAAGCTCTCAAATATTTCTTTGGAGTTTGGCAGCGTGGGCAGCCTATAATGTGCTCTCTGTGTAAGAAACAACCAAATTGAAAGGAGGGTTAACTGGCTAGTAAGCAGTCCACGTTACAATGAATTAACTGGAAATATTTCATGTTGTGTATCCATCTATTATCTAGAATGTTCTTCTTTGGAGAGTTCTATATTTCCCATTCAATTTTTATGTTCCCTCGCAAGTTTCTCTGCTCTCACAATTCAAAGAGAGTCCGTTGAAGGGGAAATTAGCGGCTGTGATTCAGAATTCAGTGAGTCTAGCCCCTGCAGAAACTTGGCAGAGGATAGAATCAGTTCTTGGGACGCCAAATTTAGTGGCCTTGGGCCAGATCCTAATTTTGAATGCATGGCACATATCGCTTTGTGTCTCGATTAAGCCATGTCTGTGAATCCCATGCAAGCCCAGCAACAGATTTTATGCAACACATGTATTAGCGTTCAGCGCATCATAGATTGAATTCTGGCTTTAAACGTGTGACAGAAATTAATTATTTTACATTATAAATTCCACCTCTTTAAAAAAAATGAAAAAGGAATTTCAATGGACTTTTTTAGTCCATGATTCCTTATTTAAAATTTAATAATATCAATTTTGGTCATTTCTTGTAAAGGCGTATTCAAGAAGAAAGAACTAATCTTACACAAGTGTAAAAATATGGCAGAGATAGCATAAGATTATTTTCCCCCTCCACTTCCTTCCTTCTTTAGTATGTGTTAGATAGAAATGTATTCATTAATTTGGATTTGCTCATAGGCTAATTCAGGAGTCTTATGGAAGACTAATAAAAATTATGGAGCAAAGAAAACTAAATATCAATGTATAAACCTGGGTTAAAAAGTTTTATTTGATTATCAATATTTCTACCTTATTTGAATCATACTGCTGTTTTATTCCCTGGGTACCTTACCAGAATGTTTTCTACGCTGGGAAGCTAAAGTTTTCTGCATATCTAAGCCCAGAAAAACGACCTTTTCCACGGAAGTAATTTTGGCATCGTTCTTGTTTGGAGTCATTTGTAAATATATATACATGTGTATTTTTAAGTGTAAAAAACATTTGAGTTGCTAATATAGATTTTTAAACATGAGAGTTGGAGCTATTGAGGGATAGAGAGGATTAATGTGCTGTCTTAATGTACTGAAGATGAACTGTGCCAACTTTCTCTGTTTTCAGCCCAGATTAAAAAGACCAGGATGAATCAGACACAGCTGGCTCTGTGAATTACAATAAAACATAAGATTCTTGTAAATGTATTATCTGAGAGCTCTACACAAGAGTCTTCTATCTAGGCTAATAATTGAAAAAAAAAATCAACTAATGTGTGAGAAACCCTGACCTTTTGTTCAGAGAAAAAGTCCATTAGTTAAATGATTGATTTTGTGCTTAATTTTTTTTCTCTACAGCATTTTATTTCCTTTCTGTGTTCCTTTTGAGTGTGTTTTATGCAACTCTGAGTATTTAGTCACCATTGGATACTTAGAAGAGAAAGGAGAGGAAAAGGCAACGACCAAATTAGAAACTCTTTTTGAATTGTTGGCTCTTATTCTAGCCAATCTTCTTCTGAGTAGGAAATAATGTTGCTTGTTTGTAATTAAGGGGGAAAAAAAAGATTTCAGTGTAAATTATATCGTTATTTTACAACATGCTTGCATTGGCCTAAGGGAAACACAAATTGAAACAGAAGAAACTTTTGAAGCACAGTAAAAAATCTTGTTTTCATCCAACACTGGTTTGACTTTGAGTGGATCTGGTCTAAATTGTGGGTACTGCGGTCATAGATAATGGAGATGAGATTGGGGAGGCCTGACATCTCTTAATTTATTTATTCTACCAGTGTAATGCTAGCCACCTCCTGTTTTTATTATACCAATTTAATGCCAGCCATTTCCTGTTTTCATTAGACCATTGTAACGCTAGCCTCCTACTGTTCTCATTAGTGCAGGACTGTGTAATGGCAGCCACCTCATGTTTTCATTATAACAGAGCTGTATGGTGCCAGCTGCCACTTGTTTAACTTTACTGAGAAGCATTTGACCATGGACTACATACTTCTACAAGCTGGTGGCAAAGAAGGGAAAGGCGTCGAGGGTTCTGGTGAATTAGTGGTAAGTGCATTAAGCGACTTATTAGATATTAATGTGCAAGGAACAGAGTTGCTGGTAATGGCTGGGAAACTACCGTAAACTGAGTAAACCCTTGAACTGTTTTGTTATTATTGTTGTTTTGTTGTATTTTGCTTTAGAATAATTTGTCTGACCAACTCCTTCAGTAAGATTTTGAATTATGTTTTATGGTTATGTGTGGATAGATTTGCCTTACTGAGAAAAGAGTGCATTTGCAATAATGGATAGCATTCATTGAGAGTTTGTTGCGTGTCCAAACTATATCTAACCTTTTTATGTATTATCTCATTTATTCCTTATAATTGCCTTAGATGATATTTACTCTTATTCATATTTTACAGATGGAGAAATTGAAGTGTATAGTAGTTACATAATACAGGGGCTGGCAAATTTCCTCTGTACAGGGCCAGGTAGTAAAGATTTTCTGCTTTGTGGGCCATATACTTTGTCCTAACTCCTCAACTCCGCTGTTAGATTGGAAAACAGCCATAGACAATATGTAAATGAATTACTGTGGCTAGCTTCCAACGAATCTTTATTTACAAAAGTAGGCTGGGGTTTGGATTTCGTCCAAAGGCCACAGTTTGCCCACTCCTGCTATAAGGTCACATAGCTAGAAGGGTGGGGGGTAAGAGTCACAGCTCTAATGGAGGGAATTCAGCTATGCAGCCTATGACTGTAACCACTATCCTTTATGTCTCCATAACTTTGGAAATACTTCCAATTCCATTTATTTGGGAACTTTTAATGTACAATGCTTAAAGTTTTCAAAGACAAAAATGACTTTGCTTAAGTATGTGCTTTTAAATTATTTTCTGTTTTATTCTTTATATTTTCATAGTTCTGCCTCTAATGCTTTTACTTACAAAGCATCTCAGAATTCCTTTGAACAATAACATAAATATGAAATTTATTATTGAAAATAAAAGGAGTATTTGCTTACAGATTAAAAAAGAAAACTTTCAAATATGTTTTGACCTGCATTTTCTTTTCTTTGTGTTAAAACGTTACGGAATAAAACTTTTTAAAAAATCCAGCACTTCGTCACCTCAGATTGCTGTATTATTAACTTTACCAAATAGGGTAATTGACACATGTGTGTACGTTTGTTGAAATGATTAAAAGCTGTTGAGAATTGTAACCTGTCAGTGTTCCCTGGGAAACGAAGTCCTATCCATCTGTTAGGGGGCTCTCTAAATGACTGTAATGAGTCACCTTTAAAATGGCAGCTGTCACCCTAGGATTTGAACCTTGAAGCATGAAAAAAAGTGCATATGTCTATAAGGATGCATGTGCTTCAACCAAAAGGGAAAACATATCCCCAAATTTCACGTTCTTGATCACAGAAGGAGGTCAGAAAACAATGCTGTGTTATCTATAATGGGCATTTATAGTGGGCACCACCGTCTGTCTGAGGCCAATAAGAGTCAGGCAAGCAGGGGTGATATTGAAGTTTGATGAGACATTCTATGTCTGCCTGTAACTTTTCCCTTGTCTTTAACATTTCTCAAAATGAATATACCCACACAATGAACTTTGTATGGCTCAGCACCACCCGTGGAAATTACCTTCGTTGAACTTCAACAGTAAAGACACAAAAAGAGATTGAAACAGAAAGGCACTGCATTTATTAGTGGTGAGGGGAGAAAGCATCAGAGTCTTTCATGCCCTTTCCCGGTAACCAGGTTCAGTGTTGCCAAATGGGGATGGGTAGGTGAGAAGTTTCTTATATTCATTCTCTTCTTTAACTGTTTCTATTTTCTTCCTTAGTTTTGATGTTTTATCTAAAATAGGGCAGGTGGACTCATAACATTTGCTGCGAAATAAAATGCAAATTCCACTATGCAAATAGGCCATTAGGAAGTAAATTAGCTTGAACCATAGTGGTATTTTAGCAATTATATTGCTTTTTAATATAGAAAGATTCAGCATAAATAAAACCCAGCATGTTTGTGTCTGTGCTGGGGAGGTGACTGAGTGCCCGCTGGAAGACGAGCATCCGAGGCTGAGGCTGTTGTTTTCTTTTTGCCTCTCGAGTTCATTTCAAAGTGTTCCTGGTCTGTTGGTAACACCAGCATTCACTTCAGTGTATAATAACTTTATTTTTCACATGCTTAGTGCATGTTTAGTCAAGTTATACCAAATGAAATCTCACATGTCGATTGGCTATGGTAATCACTATTTATATTAATTAGCCTGTTAATGTGCAGACTTTCAACTTTGCCACTGGAGTTCCTGTCACCCTTTTAACACATTACCATTATTATTTTTAAACCAGAGTCATTTCAAGTTCAAATTCATAAAATGTGCACTGGAACCACCCACCCTGCATTACAGATGGGTAAAACAGAATGTGTCAAGAGAAATAAAACTTTTAAGAAACCATTTGCGCTCACCTTCCCCTCACCTCATTTAGAAAGTGAATCTGACATTTTTTGGCATTCCACATATTACTTTGAAAGAATTAAAATCAGTATTTATGGTAGAAAGATGCCTAAGAGATCAATAGAGACATTCATTCTACAGCATCTAGGCATATTTATGGTCACTTAGCTTCTGCTTGAATGTTGCCATTCCTTGATCTGTCCCCTCCCCACCATCATCACCTTTTCTCTCTGGCCCCCACGAACTCCCAATGTCATGGTAGAGACAGAGTCCTCATACACGTTGAGGACAGGTGACTCGAGGTTGGAGGATAAGTTGATCATGCCAATTGACCTGTAAGGCAAAGTAGGCTAGACCCTCAAGATAGTCCCAGAGGCAGACTCTTTTCCCTCCCTTTATAGGCATGGAATTTTGTTTTCCCTGCCCTTCTTAGGCAATCAACTTTAGACTGCTTCGGGAGGTGTAAACAGCCAACCCAAGCAACACCTTTCTCTTTCATTTGATGGAAAGTCTTCTGTTACATGTGTTATTGGTACTGATTAGAGTTTGAGATAATATTCTCAGCTGCAGGAAGACACTGGCCCTGGCCCTGCCAATCTCCAGAGCAGAATATACCCACAAAAGTTGGAGATAAATTCTTATGCAAGGTAATTAAGAAGAATTGCTCAGACTCCTCTTGAAACTCTGGAAGAAAATATGTCAATCCATTTAATATTCAGTGCCCATTATGCAAAGCCCAATGTTGTTCACTCCTCTTTGCTTAACTACATCCTTTTTCCCTAAGGCAGGATTTCTCAATCCCGAGCATTACTGACAGTTTTGACAAGATAAATCTTTGTTGGGGGTGAGGAAGGCAATACTGTGCATTGCAGGATGTTTAGTAGCTACTAGATGCCAGTAGCAATCCAACTTCCCCATCTCTTTTTTTTTTTTTTTTAAAGATTTTATTTTTTCCTTTTTCTCCCCAAAGCCCCCCGGTACATAGTTGTGTATTCTTCGTTGTGGGTTCCTCTAGTTGTGGCATGTGGGACGCTGCCTCAGCGTGGTCTGACGAGCAGTGCCATGTCCGCGCCCAGGATTCGAACCGACGAAACACTGGGCCGCCTGCAGCAGGGCGCGCGAACTTAACCACTCGGCCACGGGGCCAGCCCCTCAACTTCCCCATCTCTTGACAACCAAAATCGTCCCTAGATACTACCAAATATCCTCGCGGGGCGAAATTGCCCCCAGTTGGCAACCACTAATCTTAGGTTATTATTCCCTATTTCAGTGCCTAAATAATGAATAATTATAAACCCCTCTACTGAGATGCATAGAACATTAAGGAAGCACTAAGATAGGACACCTATATCAGTCTGGGAGTTCCTGGGACAGTGGACATCGACAAAAAATTCTTAGGCATGGGGTTATTCTGCCTAACAGAATTCACACAGCAGATACTAGGAGATGCTGGAGAATCTGAGAATGCTAAAAAGCTACTTTTCCAGGGATGAAAATCATCCCCACTCTTGATCTTCGCCTTTCTCTTCTGTCTCTCTTTGCTTCCTAAAGCTTCAAACATGATTACGGATTTCAAAGGAAGAATTATTTCTGGGAAGTGGGAAACATATACATAAATACTCTGCTGAGGGCTTGAAGCTGAGAACTGCAAGATTCAGCAAAGTTGGCATTGCCTCTAGATAGTTGGACCCGACCCAAGAACAAGGTGCTATTAGGCAGCATCTTATGAAGAATGGATCACCAGGCAGCAGCAAGCTGTCCTAGTGTTATTTTCCTGAATTCACATTCAGCTTGGCAAGACTTTCACAGAGCTCTCCCAGCTAGTGAGCCTAAGTCAGGTGTCCTCGAGTGTCTTCTTAAGCTCGGCATTCGGTACAATTCTCAAGTTGAACTAACCCACCTTTCCAACCCTTTCTAACTTTCTAATCAGAAAATACTGTGACTTCATTGAAATATTTTTGCACACACTGCCTCTCTCTTCTTCCGGAATGCATTTCCTGTAGATCTCCACTGCCAAAATCCTGTCCCACCTTAAATGTTCAATTCAAAAGCTGCCTTTTCCAAGAAGCTATTACTGATTCCCTCCCCAGCTTCTCATTTCCTCAGCTGAAAGTACTTGCTCTCTCTATTTTTTTTTTTTGCCCATTGCAGCTTGTATTTCTGTCACAGTACCAACTACAAACTGTATTTGTGTAAATATCTTCATTTCCCAATATATGTTAAATTCTATAGAGACAGAGACTGCATTTTATTAATATCTGTGTGCTCCATTCTATTCAAAAACACACTATATGCTCCATAAATTAGTGTTGAATTGAATTGGGACATCACATTCTCAGGAACGAAAATCACCAGAGAAGCCAGGGTTGACCCTTCATTTATTTCTTTCCTCCCCTGGATTATGAACAGAGAGTAAATTTGAGTAGTTATCTAAAATGAAAGAAATGTTAAAATATGTATAATAGTTGAATTTTAGAGGTGTTTGGGGGAAAAATGCAGATTGAGAAATCATAAGCACATAATTTCAGCGGTAAGGATCTTTTCTTATCTTTAATCAAAGCCAAACATTTCATATGATGAGATATTAAAATGAAGATTTCTTAACGTATAGAAATTAGTAAGGACAGAGTAAGATGATCCACTTTCTATTACTTTTGCAACCTTTCAATGAAGTAGCTAGGCATTTACACAAAGATTTTAAAGAAGATCCTGCATCTTAACCTATTTACCACTTTGTTACCTCTGTTACATTTTATTATGCATTGTGTCCATTTTAACATTCCATGTAGGTTACATCTGAAAAATACTGTTAGTTTTCCTATAACTAAAAAAAAAGTTTGGACATTTTCCACCTGATGCCATTGAACGTATGTATATATATTTATATATATAAACATATTTAATGGAATAATAGATTAAAAAGACTACATAATAGGTCATATTGAGAGAAAATTATGAAATGAAGATGCAAATAAGAGCATAGTCACATGCAAGGCCGTAGACAATTATAGAATGTTTAATACTACAAGCAGATATAGACGAAAATCTGATTTTAAAGGGGGAAGGATAAAATAAAAGTTCAAAAATCTTATCTCAAAGCAAATTATTATATTGATGACATAGTCTTTCAACTGAAATGGTAAAGGAAAATAATATCAAAATCTGATTTCATATTGCTAAAGAGGTAGTACTGAGATATTCAGGAGTCAATATAACAAATAAACGAATAGCATGTCCAATCTATTTGAATTTAGATTCCCAAAACACAAAATAGCTAATTAGTGTTAAAAGGACATTAAAATTTACTTCTGGGCCTCTTGAGAATAAAGTTGGTTTTCTGTAAGTTGTAAAGAGAGATACTAAACAATGTTTTAGTATTCAGCCAGAATCAGAGCCACTTCCTTTTTGATTAATCAGTCTGAAAATGACTTTGACAGCAATTGCAATCTCTCTTTTTCCTCTGATCACTGAAGAAGCCAATAATATGTTATCTAACGTGGATGAGGCAAGCCATATATAAAAAATGTGTTGCTCGTCCCTCAGCTATATTGCTACTGCTTAACTTCCCTCTCTCCTTTATTTTGTGATCCTGGTTGTCGAATATTTGACTCTCATTCCTTCAGATGTGTATATTAATCCATATGTATGGATGTAATATTTCAATGTCTCTTCAATATTGCTAGACTTTATGTAATTATTTCTAAGAAGCCCATTTGTAATCCTATTAATTTAGTATATGCAAAACTTCATGATCTAAAAGAATTCAGTAAAGCCTTTATGATTGCTTCCAGGTGAGGATATACCAAGTTCATGGACAAAACTAACGTTCCACAGCATCCTTTTAGAATATTTTGGAGTACACACCATCAATGTTGTGAAACATTTTTATAGATGGCAATAAAAAATTGAGGGCACTCAAGAGAGCCGTGGTTCTTATGACGTCTTTTCACTTTCTTGGAGACTATAAATCCTATTCTCTGCTTTTCAAATTATTCAACACTGTTATGAACTATTAATACAGAGACAATCTAAATTATATGATGTGACTGTCAATATAAAGGGAAAGGCATATTACTGGCATTATTTAATTTTTTCAGATGATAAATTTAAGATACTAGAGAGGCAAGATATTAAATAGGGTGAAATTGTAGAATTCACAAAATCTGAAACAAGCAGAGGAACTGGACTTTTACTTTAAGTGTTGGCTTAAGGCTTCCTAGTTAATTGACCTTGGATAAGTCCATTTTCCTCTTTGAGCTTCAGAATTCTTAATTCTATGATGTCTGTAAATTTGTGAAAGTGCTCTATAAATTGGAAAATTCTCTACAAACAGAAATTATCAGTATTAATTTAGGTTTGTGTAATTATTCTTTTAGTCAGCCTTCCTGATGCTGTAAACCCCTAAGGAAGTAAGCAGAATCTTGATATCAACAACACTGAACACACACTATGTTTCAAAGAAAATACAGTGATAATCTGTATAAGGTGAACAGAAAGACGCTTCCAAATTTGGCTCTGTTTGTTTTTGAACAATCTTTGAAAAATATTGTGAAATAATTTGAGTACTATAACTTCAGGGAACCAAATTTTTAAATATAAATCATAATCAAAATTTAGATTATTAAAATGCTATAGATATTAATGTATATAAGAAAAAATGAGTGGAACAAATAATAAGTTGTTCCTCTCAAAGTGAAATATTTCATCTGTAAGATAAAAAGTACAAGACCTATCTTGAACTAATGGGTGATAAATCAACCTGTGTAATATACAGTTTATAAAAATTCACTGAAATCTTCCCTCCCTGATTCAATCCTTGCACGTAACATACTCATTATTGATGAGGATTTTAGGCTGGTTAATTTTAAAACTGCAGATGAGAAGCAGGCTCTGAGGACTGGAGTTTGCTTGCCCTTTGTTGGGAAACATTTACATTTGTAAGGGAAACCTCCATCTGTAAAGATGCCTCCCTCTCTGTGCCAGGAAGAAGGCGGATGGCCTCATCTCTAGAAACTCTTAATTAATGCCAGAGGCAAGAACTTAAGTTGTTTATTGTCTGGCAACTTCATGTAACTGACCCCTCCCCCCAAAATTCTCCTTTGTCTTTGGCTGAGGATAATATTTATATGGTGGCTTCTGCCATTTACTCAATCCGGTTTGATTCTTATCTAAAAGTTGTGGGACTGCCCAATGGCCTGACCCTACCGGCACTGAGACCATTTTAACTTTTTTACATATTCTTTCCTTTGTCTTGTAAACAGATAACTCATGTACCTATGCCTTAAATTTAGCCTTACTCTCCGTCCATGTTTGCAGCAGAAGCTGCAACAGCAGCGGCTCCTCCTGCCCGTGGGTCCTGTCCCCACGCAGCAGCTCTGACTGCCCATAGGTCCTGTCCCCATGCTATTCCACACTATTCTCTAAATAAAAGAGCACTACTGCCAGATCTTGAGAGTCCAAGAAATCTTTCTTTCAACTCCTCGGCTCACTGACCCCGCATCATTTCTGATCTAAAATAGTTTGAAAAAACTAAGTTATCTTTTGATAATTTTTTCTGATATGTTAAAAGGGGGAAATGGTAAAAGAAGCCACATTCTCTTTTAAAAATACTAAGAATTAATCCTTAATGTACAATGGGTTGTCCAGCATTAGTAGTGTCTAAAATGAACAGAAGATGATGTATTTCCTTGGTAACCATGCGCAACCATCTCCAAAGGCACTTTATAGAGTTTGAAGATGGTCCATTGACTTGCTGATCTATCTCTATGTGCCATATTGATGCAATAGTGACCTTTAAGAATTTGTTATCTTCATATCCTACAAAGAATGTTCCCTACGATCGTCAAATAATTGTATCTTATGGGCATAGCTTCTTTAAAAAAACATAATTTGAGGGTCTTTAATAGTTCATTGACATGGGGTAAGCCTGTAATATATCTCTCATCACGATTTCCTCCTAATTGCAGCATGGCTAGGTAAAGCTCTTCTTTTGAATGACTCAGTGCTCCCTCAACCCTGGTCAGATGGTTCAGGTGAGTCAATTAACAGGTCAGTCTACTCTCACACTTGACAGCAGTGAATGGCATGGTAGGCATATGGTTTTTCCTATTTTTTTTTTTTCCTTTAGATTGGTACCTGAGCTAACAACTGTTGCCAATCTATTTTTTTGTTGTTTCTGCTTTTTCTCCCCAAACTCCCCCAGTACATAGTTGTATACTTTAGTTGTGGGTCCTTCCAGCTGTGGCATGTGGGACGCTGCCTCAATGTGGCCTGACGAGCGGTGCCGTGTCCACGCCCAGGATCCGAACCAGCAAAACCCTGGGCCGCCGAAGCAGAGCATGCGAACTTAACTACTTGGCCAAAGGGCCGGCACCAGGCTGGCTTTTCCTATTCTTAAAAGTGAAATTATTTTCATTATGAAAAGGTAATAGTGTCAAGGCAACATAAAGCCATTTCCTATGTTAGCAAACATCACCTAGGTGCAAATTATAAGTACCTTGAAGGCAAAATGTACTTGGCTTAGTTTTTTGTACCTTAAGATCCTTGTACAGCACCTGACACTTAAGTGGTGCTCAGTGAAAAAGAAACAGACAAGTTTACAAATCAATGAGTGAAAGAATGAATAGACAAGCTATTTAGCCTATCCCAATAGGTCTCGCCCATAAAGATCTTCTTAACTATGAGAAAACAAAGCACTCTTCTTGATATATGTTATTCTGTCAGAAGAACAGTAAAGTCAAAAAAAGAAACTTAAATGGGTAGAATATCATGTTGGTTTGTAATTTAGGAGATACCACTCACTGAGGGTGAGATGGCAGAAATGTGGGATGTGTGGAGTAACTGAGGAAAAATGCAAACAACCAAATCCAGTTTATAAAGAGGAATGTGTATCAGAACTTACCTATTTGTTTCTCCCACCAGACTGTGACCCAGGTACCATTTCTTGTTTACTGCTTACTCCTGGGGCATAGTAGCCCAGGGCAAACACACAGTGGGAATTCAGTAGATGTTTGTTGAATGAGCGGAAAGAGAGGCTCATTATTTTAAGATGCCATGATAAACATGCATTTACTTTAAAATGCCATTTATAAATATGCGTTTTCATCAGTCATGTAAGATTATGAAGGGGCTTATAAAAATGACTTTTCTTCAGTCCTTTAGGATCTTGTACCAAATTGTCTTCAAGCCAATTGCAAATATTAAAAGCCACAAGTATCATTAGGTTATGATTCCATGGTGATTATTTGACTAGCCCACTTATGTAATCTATCCAAAAGATAAATTATTAAAGATAATTCTTAAATACATTTTTTAAAAATCTTACTTTACAGGCAAACAAATAACTAGCAAAAATTGTTGTGATGCCACAGTTGCTTTCTAAAATAATTATGATCAGGGTCCCTGTACGCAGTGTGTAACACATTACTTGTCTGTTAATGAATTCAAGGGAAGGCAACACCACTATTAGTAATAGCTTTTTATTCGGAGTCCTCATTTTCCAGATAGGTCACATTAAACACAGCCATTAAACAATAGCGTTGAGATAAATCCATACAATGTATGCTGCTTTTGTTGTTGTTGTCCTTGTTCACCAATCACTTGGTGCAGCTAAGAACCTTATGGAGTGATGGGGCTGATAAATGGGAACAGCAAACCGGAAAAACACTGGGGCCAGGAAAGTCAGACTTTAATCAGGTCTCTTTCAATTATGTTTCGAATCAACACATCTTGATAGCCAAAACTCTCATTTGAATTAATGCTCTGATAAATGCTGTCTGTTGTCAAAAGAATATAATTAGACAATAACGAGTGGGCATATATTATGCCAGACCTCAGTCTACTTGTTGACCTCAGCAACTTCTACTCCATTAGGCAACAAACAGCTTTTAACCTGGTTCTAATCAAGCATATTGCTCTATTACTACATACTGCACTATTGACTATTTTTTTATGGTGTCATTTTTTAAATTGAGCAGTGCCTAGATCCTTTAAAGGGAAGTCATGTTTTACAAGATCTCAGCTAATTTAGGAAAACAAAACAAGTCAATTTCCCAACCAGGAATTCAATTAATTTATAGAGCAGTGAGCCAATCTTTGTATATTGCCTGCAATAAGGAGAAGTATGTGAGGTTAAGAAATAATGTGAAAGCGTTCTTTGAAATTGCATGATATGTGTTGGAAATGTTTACTTTGGCATAGGTATAACTAACACTGATTCTCACTACTTTTAACTTTGATGAAAAGATCTTACATCATTTACATTTAATGAAAAGACTGTTTTGTTACTGACTTCTTTTTATTTCATCAGTAAACAATTTTTAGAGCTTTGACTTTCTTAAGAAAATTTCTATAAATTCTTTTCCTGTGCTTGACTTCAGTTATTTAAGGACCTAAAAGGCAAAGTATTATCAGACTATTCATTTTGAATGTGTGGGATTTTTCTGAGGGGTTAGTATTTGGAGGATGTGAATTAAGACAATTTTTTCACATTCTGAATTATGCTGAAACCCCTTGAAAGATCACTGTTTGATCATGTATCTCCCTTGAGAGCAAGTTGCTCCCCAAAGGGGTGATTTTGGCATCTCATAGACTTCCATGGAAGCCAAGCACCAGAGGTCTATGATAAAGGCAGTTGCCAGCCAAACGAATAAAAGTGAGATTCCCTCAACTCAACAATAAAAGCTTAGAGTCCTGACTGCTGAATTACCATCAACTTGTAAATAAATAATCTCTACTAAATACAGATAATGTGTTAAACAGCTAACACTAGTAAATCACTGGTGACAGAGAGCCTAAAGGTAAATCCCTCACACATTGGCACAACCAATTCTGAAAATCTTATAGTGTTTTAATGTCTTTAGACACATATAACAAATTGAACAACTGGTTATTCAGCGTTAAGAATGTTTTAAAGAATAAACCCTACTCTCTTGATTGATTTCATTTACATACTGCCTTAGATTTTTACTAAGTGGCTAGTCTAGTAAGAGAGAGGCAACACTTGGTAAGACTAAATGGAAATCAGTTTTCCATCAAATTTCAGCCAACAAGCTAAATCAACCTGTAGTCTCCTGGCAAAAAGTAACATCATATAACAGAGACAACACATTTCAGTTACATAAATTGTCCAAAATATAAGAGTCAATTAGCTTTCACATGTACAAGATCCCTTCTTTTCTAATTTAAACATTTACGAATAATAAAAACCACGAGTAGAGCTTTGGAAAGGCTGTTACTAGGAACCAAATACAGTTCTCAAGAGAATAAGGCTGCTGGGAGGTGTCCACTCTTCCCTTTCGAAGCAGTTTTGCCAACGAGGTACAGTCTAAAATCTGGACGGCATTTGACGGAAATATTTTCAGTTGAATTTTTTGAGGTTTAAAATTACAAAACTTAATTCAGTTCAATATTTGTTTTTGCTTTTGTTTGTGTTTTTAATATGCAGATTTTATGACATTTATGCTGTTTCTACACTGGCGTGGTGGCCAGAAAAGAAGGCACAGAATTCTCCACCAGTTTGCAAATAATGCGTTTTTCTACTCCAGTGCACAAACAGCCTTTATTTAACTCAGCACCACATTTTCTAAGGTATGGGCTGGAAACTGTTTGTCATGAAGCTGTAAAATGCCAAAAATTTTAAACTCTGAAGGAAAATGTCAATCAAGGCGTTTTCCCATCTGCTGTTACTTCTGCAAGTGCTAATTTTATTTTTTCCAACTCCTGAAATTTGAGGTTTCCTAGCCTCATATGGAAGAAAGTTTGAAATGTGCTAAATGTCACAAGTAAAGGTGCGACCAAATGAAGGAATAGAAGGTGTATTGTTCTCAAAGGACACCAATAAAAAGAAGCAGAAAAGCATTGAGAAAAAGGAAAAACATTTTAAGACCCAGACCTCTTGAAAAACACTACACAGTGTAAGTAACCAATGCTGGTACCATACATGCATTAAAGCATTTTTCATGGTTTTGAAATAGAATGGGAACACGCATCTTGAACCACTGAAGATACTTTTGAGAACCAATCAACAGTATGATATCTACCTAGGCAGAAGCTGTATGTTATTGAGAAAACATGAAAAAGTTTCAGGTATTGGTACAAATGTAATTCTTGTGATTTAGCATGACTTTAATAAAAGCTTCTACAAGGACTTGCACATAACCCTGACTGACGGATGTATTTTTTGACCTTTCAGTTAGCTCCATCAGCTCACTCAAACACATTTTGAACAGATTATGTACTGTAGTACTTGGTAGACTATACATTAAACAAGAGACTCTGCTCTGAGGCACTGCTTCCCACACTCCATGGGGAAAAGGAAGCAGGAAAAAACAAAACTCATAGAGTTCGACAGCTACTGAGGCAACACTTGCCATTTACAATATAAGCCCAAATATTTTTGCAACACAACTATATATTAATTTAATAAAATACACAATATAGCTCTTATACACTCAACAATTTGGCTCATATGCACTGAATCTGCAATAAATCAATAAAAATATGTCATTTGATGTAAACACGTTGAATCTTCTTACACTTGCACATTTAAATGGTCATGTGATTTGTGTATGTCTAAGACATTTTCACTTTCCTGAGCTATTTTAGTGTCCACCAATGAATAAAACATATTAATCATGTTAATTTTCTCTGAATATTATCACTCAATGGCAACTATTTTTCAGAACTTTCCTGGGTCAGATTTAAAACATAGCCATCATTATTTATATGTTTGTTGGACACTAAAATGCTTAAAGAGACATTTTAAACCTTTAAATTTTCTTCTCCTTTCATGAAGTGAATTAGTCTATGTGTGTGCAGGACAAAATGGACTATATCTTTTTACACTTAACTTTTAT
The DNA here is from genome assembly GCF_041296235.1 of Equus asinus. Classification (NCBI taxonomy): domain Eukaryota; kingdom Metazoa; phylum Chordata; class Mammalia; order Perissodactyla; family Equidae; genus Equus; species Equus asinus. Next base: position 37,523,377 of record NC_091800.1, on the reverse strand, counting down.
ACGACATGAGGTGTCTTACAAATGACCAAGTTTTTAAGATTTTTTTCGACTAATGATATGGAATGTTCTTTGTGTTTATATGTGTGGCAGGTAACTTTATACAGAAATGTTTACCACAAATATGTGTTAATGTTTGGTGTAGCTTGGACTACTGCAAGGTCTTTTTGGGACTTTCAGTAGAAGCCTATGATGACTGCTAGAAATCCACCACAGATCACAAATTATGACCCTGCTTTGTATGGGGTTTATAGGTAAACAGTTAAGTCAGCATAAATCACGGAGGACAGTCTTAAAGTGATCAGAAATACTTCAATTCTCACACCGCATACCTTCCTAACAGATTGTCAAAAGGTAACTCGCCTCCTCATTCTTGCCTCCTGTTTCTTCTCCCTTTTTTCTTCTCTCTTTTTCTGTTCTCTTTGAGCATTGTTATTTCTGTTCTAATATAAGGTTGGTCAAAACAAAACCATTGTTATCTCTGAAAAAGAAACAGCAGTGAAAAGAACATACTTGTGGGCACTTCAGATGTTCACTAAAAGCCTTAAAGCAGCATTGGTCTTTCTTCCTCCCTGTAAAATGGGTTGTCACCAGGAGGGATCATTTTTAAATCAACAGAAGAGACAAGAAAATGCCAATGCCTTTTTTTTTGTTTTTGTTTTTCACTTTCTCACAGCCACAGGGTCGTTTCCCCGGCAGTCCTGCAAAAGCTTATCAATTTCTCTCACGACTTCCTCTGCATCCACCGACTCTCTGCCCAGATCCCTGTTGGGGTGGTCAAGCTGCTCAAGAACAGCACCCATCTCACTGGAATCCCGGCTGGCTCTAGAATGCACATCTGCGAAGACCCTTGCCATCTGATCCGAAGCCATGAAGGAAGGGTCTCTTGGTTGCTTACTAGGCGACAGATACTGACTGTCATTGGGCAAGTACTGGCTACTTGCTTCAGCCAGGGCTCCAGCTTTTGCCTCGCAACCATCCAGAGAGCCTTTTGTTGAGGTGCAAGGCTCAATGCACGCCTTGGTTGGGCTGCTTGATGCTGAGGGGACCTCTTGGAGGAGAGGGCTCAGGGCACGTTTGGCTTTTAAATAAGGTTTAACATTGGCAATGAGAATAGTGTGCTCTCGCTTGTCTTTTCCAAATGTACAAAAAGTCTTTTTCCCAGTGGGATTCACAGTTTCATAAGTCTCAGTCTCGACATTAGCTTCAACTGTGGGTACAAAGAGATTTGTGCGGTAATCTGCATTTTCAGCTTGATTGGCTGCAGGGAACTGTGGCATCCAACACCTGTCAGAATGACCAAGCACTCGGCATTCATCTGTGCAATTAACGCACTCTTCTGGTTCTGCAAAACAAAAGAGAAAACAGCAAATCCAATCATTAGAGTTGCCTTTAAATTTCTACCAAGGCTGCAATCAGCTCTCAGTGGGCTTACTTGACCTCTGGTCTCTTAATTAAAAAGGAAAAGAAAACAATAATTAAAACATTTCAGGACGGTTGCATAAACCTGCTGTTTGAGACAATGGTTTTATTTAAGTCTATCCTCTAGATATTAACAAATTCCCATAGCCTGGGAAAAAGTAAAAAGTGGCCATTGGAGAATCATTCTCAGTAGAATAGAACATCACTGTAAGCTAATCTCCTGGGGATATCAGTTTGTCTTTGTTCCGTATAACTCATCCTGGAAACGGTGAATTTCAAAAAGGATTATCAGGATTAATTTTTCAAATCAAATAACAGGGCAAAACTGGATTGCAAACTTCCATAACAAGTCCTAAGCTGCCTTTTTTTTTTTTCATGTTTTAGCCCTATTTTGCTTGTAATTGTTATTTTGGTGATAGTCATAAAATAAAAGGTTTCCTTTAAAAGCCTGCTTTTCCTACGGAGAGTAGCAAATGGAATTTTCTATCAGAATGTGTTATGAATAAGCTTGTCAAAAAGTGCACATTCCTATTTTATTAGATATGCGTATGGATCATGTAATCAGTTTTCTTCACTTCAGCTTTTTGTTTTTGGTGTAAGTAGGTGAAAATGGATTTAGTCAACAGATACAGTTGAGAATGAATGACAAATCACGGATTCCTATTTTTAAAGATAATGCTTTCTGTGAGAATTTTTGCTTCTCTTCTTTGTCAATAGGCATATAGAGAATCTAAATAAAGCATTTTTTAATGATCCCTATTTCAAAGATGCTGAACAGGAAAATATGAAAGAAAATTCCTTCATTGTGACAACAGCTGCATACTTCCATGACCCTAATATTTTAAACTATAACTTTGAACTACATCTTCCCAGTTGTCCCTTCATCTACAAATGGTTGTTCCCCTTATGTGTAACGATCCTTTTTAAATCAGAGACTCTTTTTTTTTTCAGCAGAGGATATTTACAATTTACATCTATGTGATGGGAATAGAATTCCCTGCACATTTAGGAACACTTGGGATTGCCTTTTAATTGATGCAAGAGGATCTCTACAAATTCATAGTGTCCTGTGCAAGGAAAAAAGTCCATGTGAAAGATATTTAAAATAGAAAGCAGTAAATTTAACAGTAGTGATAAATTTATACTGTTACTTTTTAAAATCATATATAAAGTCTGAATTTATATATAAAACATATAAATAATTCCTTATCCAAAAGGAAAAAATAAACAACAATCTATTTTGTCTCAAAAGATTTTAGGATAAAATAATTTCGTACGAGACTAAAAGGTTTTAGAAAGGAATCAAAATGACGTCTTGACAGAATAAAAAGACTGTGGCGTGTATCAGTCACACTTGTGAAATGTTAAAAAAATATTTAGGTAATTTGCCTCTATTTTAATTTTGTCATGTTTTTAAAAATTTATTTACCTATGAGTGAATGAAATATGTTAAGTTTATCATGTAATGCAGGCAAGAATGCTGAAATGTGCTCTCAAAGCTAGGCATATAAAATTTTCGAAGAAGTCTTCCTGTACGGATTTAAAGTACAGCAGAGATTAAAAAACCAAAAGGATATCAGAAAAGTTTAATATCAGGTATCTCTCTTCTTTGCCTATTCTGAATGGGAATCATAAATATTACCTCTGTATCTGTGTCAGTAAGTGTTAGAAAAAGATAATATGTATCATTTTATTCAATCAATTTTATCTTTCAAAAAGACAGTAGAAAACCTTACTATCTATTTCACTTGGTAATAACTTTTTTATCTTATAGGCTTGTGATTTTTAAAAAATTCCTTTACAACCCATACACTCAGTTTGAAATACAGCAACACAGTTTTATATTCCAATATTGACTGGCCTTCCATTTCAGCAATTTGGATAGACTAGCATTGAATAAATTCAATCTGAATTGAAGAAGCGAGTGAAAGAGAGAGAATAATGCAGATGTATGAATGTGTAAATCGACCTCGAATTTGAAACCATCAACATAAAATGATTGTTTGCACTTCAAGGCTGAAAATCTGCAGCTTTTTACTTGACTTCTTTATGTCACATCCTAGGGAGCAAATTTTGAGTATTGATTATGATACATTATAAGCTGTTCACCTAGCGATTAGACTGTAATTTTGACGGCAGCAGTTCACACACAGCGAAGAAAATCGAATGACACTTTTGTACTAGAAGCACAAACTGTGAGCATAAAGTGACCTATAGCTGCCAAGGGTCAAATAAGGATTTATGGGAGAGTGGAATTATTTCTGAAGTAACATAAATAAATAGATAAATCAGTAGGCACATGAAAGAGATATAGGTAGGATATAATGAATGACTAGCTGGACAAAAAAAAAAATAGACAAAATGAAAAAAAAGAAGAAAAAAGAAGGAAGAAGGAAAGCTAAGTGAAGGGAGAGAGGTAATCAGGAAGCGAGGAGGGAGAGGAGAGGGTTTTAAGAAAAGGGGAATTGTATTGGCAGGCTTTCTGCCGTGTGTACCTCCTAGTATATACGTTTTTAAATCCCCTCAATAAAATAAGGGTCTATAATAAAGAATAATAGTGTGGAGTATTTTCTCAAGCCCTAGAGATATAGAGGTAGATAAATCAAACTTCTTTCTGTACCTCAGGGAAAACGGATCCCTGAAAAGATATGTTAAAGTGTAAGCTATAGAAATTAAAAAGTAGCAAATTATATAAACAGCCACTATTTGCATAGATTACACATTTGTATCCGAAACCAAATTCAGAAACCCTGCACAGAAGAAATCAAAGCAAAAATAATTGATCCAACGTTCATTTTTTTTCTTCTGGACCAATCTGGGATAACAAAGAATTTATTTACCATCATTTTCATCCTTGCCTCAATATAATATGATTATCCTTTCACAGAATGCACCCTTTGCCAAGAAAGATGGTATAATCCAAATGGTGTGAAAATGAGAGAAACTGAGAGATAAGCATGTTTATGTTGCAAAGAGAAAACAATTCTAAAGTCCAGGAGCTGGAATTCAGGGCAGTTCAGCCTATAGGGAAAGCTCATAGTGTTTAATTTTTAAATGCATGATTCCCTGAAGCATCAGGTGACAATCAGATAAATTTAAATACTTGTTTAGTATTAAGAATCATTTTCTATCCTCCTATAGTCACATCTATTATACAAGCTCCCAAAGGGAGGGATCTAAACACAGTCATCTTCATCAGTTAAATTTTGCATCTTAATTTATGTGATAATTTTTGCAAAAGATATAAAGTCATTCAAATGATGATCGTACTTGCAGTTCAGCTGCACCACAAACCATACACACACGTGTATAGATCTTTATTTGTATATGTGTGAGTGACAAAATTGAGCTTTCTCCAAGTGTAGTTGAAATGAAATTTAAGAACTTAAATGCTTATCCAATGCATTCCTGAAAACTAAATATTAGTAACTGTCATAAGAGAAATAAAGTGAATCAATAAAATACACAGGAAAGTTCTAGATTCATAATATTTGGGATAACATAAATACATATAAATACATATAAACATATTTTTATATATAATGTACATGTATATGTATAAATCTTTTTATTTACAATCTCCAACAAACAACATTTCAACCTTTCCCTTTGCCCTACTACTGTGAGTGTGAAATCTATGCTTGGATCAACAAATTGACTACCTCCGATTTTAGAACTTTATATAATTCACATTGATTTAGACATAAAGATTTCTGAAACCTGCATATTCATATTGGCTGACATATCTGAAAGCTCCCTCTCCCTTTTTTTAACCTAGACTAAGCAGTTTAATAACTTAATCTTAGAAATATTAAGCAAGTAATCGTTTTGTGCCAAAATATACCTTCAAAGGAGCTGTCACTGTGGAAGTTACATCCAGGTGAGGAAAAAATATTTAGTTAAAATATCAAGTTATCTGCCCTTAAACTATTGAATTTTAGCCATCTTCCACAAAGATTACCTTAACTTAATGTTTACAAAGTGATTTTAATGTAATGTTACTATATATCCTTAGGAGTGCCAAGTCATTTCAATGATGGGTAAAAGGTGCCAACAATTACTATGTGTAAGATTAAAATTTGAAGCCAAAACACTATGTAAACCAGCAAGGATTAACAAAAATTAAGGGGGCCTCTGTTGAACATAGTTGTTTTGAGAAAGGTCAGAGAAAAAACTCCTCGCGTGTTATGACTCAGTGGTGCTCACTGTAGAGGAATCATGTTGAGGAAACAGGCCATAAAATTTCTTACTTCAGAGTAAATCAACCTCTGTATTCTAATCTGTCTCATTCTCAAGCAGGAAATATCACAAAGGAAGCAGTCAAGCTTATTTGCCCATCTTCAAAGCACTACACCATGCCATCCAAAGAAAGATACTTGGCAACTAATTTGTTACCACTTAGGGAAATATTAGAAAACATGAAAGGATTTCCTCGCCTTAGTTTCAAATTTGCCTGCTGCCTCCAGAACCCACATATTTGTACATCTGAAAACATGCATATAGTTTCTAGAATAAGAGTTTCAGATACACATCTGATTTAATTTTTTATAATAAAGAAATAAATGTCTGTGTCTTAGAAATTTGAAAACCAAAATCTCTAAGTCAGGGCATCACTGGGAGGTTCTGAAGTGCTGTGGCCATGGGGGAAGGATATCTAGGAGTTTTCTCTGCATTATGACTGTCAACAAAATGGTTTTATTTCTGCTTGTAAACAGCTTTAAACAGGAATAGCACTCTTCTATTGGTGCCGTGGTTGCTACTGTTTCTAACAGAATCTTAAAATTAGAGTTGTTTCCAAGTAGACAACTCTATAAATGGAAGTCCACTTTTTATTTGTTCTCATTTTTCTTTTTTATTTCTAATTTACCTTCTTTCACTAACATAAGCTTTCATAACACCTAATTAGTTGTCTGGAAAAGGAGAGAGCAGACACCCATCTCTATTTATGGCTGGCACAAGTGTTCTGCAGAATAACTCTACAGAATTTAAACTAGGCACCCATCACAGATTATCTACCAGCAAACAATGACAACCAAGACCTTAGACTGGCAGTTCATGTTTACCAGTTTTCTACTGAAAGGTTTTAATGGTGTAACCACAACTCGCTTTTACTGTCTTTTTCTTTCTTCAGCACACACACACTATTTCACACGTGCGTACATACTTCTCTATCAGCACAATAAATAACTTATCCAAATATATTCTAAAATATCACAGAAAAATATCAATACTAAAATGGAAATCTCATCAGAACCCAGTCTAACAAACCTCTAACAAAATTTTTCTTTCAGTAAATTGACATAATTTGCAACATCCTGTGAAGTGACACTTTTCTAACATAAATGGTTCTTTCTTTTTTGGGGTGATATTGATTATTATTCATTCACTTCCCTTTACCATCCTATAAACGCCTTACACTTGTTATGATAGGGGGAGTCATTCCATGTAAATGGCACCTTATATTCATTCAAATTATTTCCATTTATGATTTCTAGGTCCCATTTACTACCATAATAGTTAAAAATAAATTTTCTGATTTCACTCTATCTGACTATGAGAGAGAGAAAAATTTCACTTTCATTATTATTTCTGGAGACAGTGTTGGAAAGTTATCTCAAAACTTTTTTCCTTGTGTCAGAATAAAAAAGGAAGGAACATTCTTTTACAATTACAATTATTAGAATTTTACCACATGCTTTTTTTTTCTGCTAGTGTTCACATAATTGCCAGGCTTAATTTTAGCAAAAGTTTTAATAAGCTTGGTGCATCTCTTAAGCAGGGAAAAGCAAAGAAAAATGTGGCATCGGAGAACTAATCACTTTATTTTAGCTAAACGATCTTTCATCTACTGCATTGTATTTCCCATGTTTCTTAACTGTGCACGGGGATCTATGTTAGTTTACTAGTCAAGTAACTGATATACACATACACAGATGTGAAATGTGTTTTTGCTTCTTTTATTTTTCAGTGTAAGGGGGATCATGTATCTGGTTACCATATGCTCATTTGCTCATTTCAGGAGGATGCCCATTCACATAGTGATATAATGATAAAACACTAAGTATAGAACTCCAGGAACTTAAATTATTTCCTAATAATTGGCATAAGAATCAGAATTTAGAAACGTAGTTCACATAATAAAACTACTATGACAGAAATGTGTGTATTTTTAAGTGGATGCACTGCCAACCTGGTTTCCAGATTTTACCTCCATTGTGAAATGCCATCCTATCTGCTTTTGATAGGCAGAGAGCATAGTTTGAAGGGAAGTTATTACAATATTGTCAAATAGTCAAACCGTGACAGCTTTGAAGTACCGGTCTTGTACTGTGCACCTGCATCGCACAATGCTTCTGCGTGTATTGCCACGGCTGCATTCAGACACCAGAAACCACTGGCCTGTATCGTTTTCAACTGAATCCAATTGCAGCTGGGTATCTAGAGTGCTTGGAGCATCTGCACTTACCATTCAGTGCACCTGCACACCTTCAGTGATGGTTTTAAGTGGTTGTGACCCTTTGGACATACTAGCATGTCTACCAGAGTGAACTTTCTGGCATATATGTTAGAAACACGTAGAGAATGCTCTGAAATGAAGAAAACTTAAATGGAAATTCATGTTAAAGAACGTAATGCTCTGGCATGAAGAAAACTTAAATTAAATGGAAACTCATGTTAAAGAATGGAAGCAAAAGGATATGAAGAAATTTGATATGGAAGTACCAGGAGCATAAAAAAATGAAAATCTAAACCATGCATTAGGAATCTATGGCACAGATATAACTGTGTCCCATGGCACACTGCTCTGAGATGAACATTCAAAATTTAGCTGACTCCCTGCCCCAATTCTGTACTGTAGGCACAGTCATCCCCTGGGGCAGCAGCAGATGCTTGGAAGTGAAGGCACAGATAAATAGGACCATCTCTTTCTTAACAGGTACCCTGAGGAGAGCCGGCTCTGTAGCTTGATAATATACTAATGGAACAGGGTTTGTATTTTTTGTGTGAGTGTGAGAAAAAAACTCTAACAGAACCTTTCAAGAAAAAAAATACAACTCAAATGTCCCACCAGAGTAAAGACAGCTCAAATTCAGTGGGTGCATTAGATGCATAGATGTGTGTAGTTTAGCAGTTAGTTTAAAGGATTTATACTCAATCACTCATAAGGTAAGAATGAGTTAAACATCAACTTCATGCCTAGGCATTGGAAGTTTTCCAGCAAAGGAATCTGGAATAAAATGTTGTAGAACAGGTGTTATGTCAAGTAAAGGTTTGTGGTAAATCAACCTATGTCTATCTGCCTCTAAAATTCTCCAGTCTGGAAGACTACATCTCCTCACCAAGGACTTTACACCTTGATTGGAAACTAGACACTAGATTTGAAATCATCATAGGGGAAATGATGTTAATCAATTACATTTTGAATCATGTCATATGAATGTCAAGCAACAGATACAGAGCGAAAAGTGTAGACTGTAATACTGTGAAGGGCTCTGTACAAGGGTGGTGCTTAATGTGCAGTTCAAAGGTTGATCAGGGTTTCAACAGATACTGGAGAGCAAGGAGAAGGAGATCCTGGTGAAGAGATTAAAAAATGAAACAATCACCACACAGGAGCGTTCATTTCACAGAGTAGTAAGAGCCCAGCTTTAAAAGTCAAAGGATGTAAGTTGCAATGCCAAAAAGTAAAATAATTATGTAGAGGAAATTGGCTAGGTTTTAAAAGAGAATGAATGGAAAAGCTCCTAATAAAAGACCAAATTTAATGTAGCAGGCAATAGAGCACTAATATAGGTATTTGAGCAGTTTATTGTATGTCTCAGAAGATTCTTGAAATATTTAGGTGCTTTATTGCAAAAGTATTGGATGACATGTATGAACATGGGGGCACAGGGCAAGTACTATTCAAGTCAGCATCATTTGTGGAAACAGATATCTAGAATTTTGGCTCTAACCAGGCTATCTCCATCAGAGCACAATAGGCTTTGGCATGATTCAATGGCATAGTCATTCAGACCCCAAAGCAATGGTACTCTGTTTGCATCTCATCTCACTCCAAACCTAGAGAAATGTATGATGATTCAACTGGTATTTTATATGAACTGTGTAAACCCTGCATTTTATAACTCTGCATTAGAAAAATATTTCTTGCTACATCTACTTTATCTCTCTTCCCTCTTTCTCTAATTTGTTATTATTAATAACCAATCATAAGACTTCATATGATCACATACTTGAAAGATTAAAGGATTTCTTTAGAAGATCAGAAAAGAGAAAGTTTGGAAGAAAGAAGATGTTTATAGATATCTAGGAGAGAGGTAATAAATACTCCCACAAGACAAGGAGAATGGCCACAGATAAGGTAAATGTGGAATCTCAGAAACCTTTCAAATTTGATTCTGGATATTCAAGAATAAATAATGAAAGAAAATTCCTGAAAATTTTCTCCCAAACAAGCATTTCTATTTTGGATCAAGATAATACCACCATTTTCCCATTGAATTATATATCCTAGCCTTGCTGGCTAATTCTTATTGTCTTTTAACTGTTTGCCTCATTGAGATCCTTATATTCTTTGAGGATCAAGACATCGATACCATGGTGTATTCTTTCATGTTCTGTTCCTTCAGTACACAGAACACAATACTCACACTTCTGAATTTGAACAGAATGCTGTCATTGACGTAAAGAAAGATTAAATTTAAAAGGTATCAAATGTTATTGGTAATCTATAATAGGAGCGACTATGCCTCACAAATTACTCAAACCAAGACCATTCCTTTTTCAGGCTTTAATGTCAGTTTTCAGGATGATCGCAGGACCTAAACAAAGTTATTCCTAATAGTTCTCTTTTGCTATGAGATACACAGACTTTAAAGTAACATCAGATCTGTCTGTTAAATATCATGTTTATATAAAAATCCAAAGTTCTCTATTTATTATTGAGGGTACGATTTTAAATAAGATAAATAAATCCTGTCTGACAGACATCCACTGAAACATGGAGGTCAGAATATATTCCCCTAGGGAATTTTTTAAACCAGTGACTCTGTTACTGAAATTATAGCTTATATTTAAATAATCACCTCTTTATAATTTTAAATTATGGAAAACAGTGAGTATCCTGAAAACCTACATCTCAGCATCTACAAGTCTCTTTCTTCTCTCCCAGGTTTCTCCTTTTGTCCTCTTTTGATTCTATGGCATTCAAATGTGCCAGTTTCACTTTTGTGTTAAGTTGGTTCCCTCTGTGTCTTACACTTTAACAGCTATCATCAAAATGTGAATTAACTAATAAGCCCTTGTAATTTTAGAGTCTTCAAAGGGTTAATACAGCTTCTAAAGGAACCTGATTTATATGCAGTGAGAAACCTATGCTGTGGCATGCAATAGTTAGTAAAAGCTGTTTGGTTTACAAGGACAAATTTAAAATTCTAACAACTTAAATAATACTGTGAATTTCAGACCCAAGACTATAAATATGCTACTCTTCTTCATCTTTAGAGAGGATGTTTTCCTCATGCTTTTATTACCTTTGTAAGCTAACCTCATCTCTGATAATAACACCATTTTCTGATGACATGGATGAATACATAGAAAATTGAAGTCATCCTCCTAGCAAAGTGGTAATCCTGTAAGAAAGGTCAAAGAAAACATGCCTATTAAGCCAAACTCCTTGTAAGAAGCAAGCAAGATAGTCTTATTAGTGTTTTTCTCTCCTGCCTGCTATCTGATTTCTACTGGGATATATATCTATTTACTAGTTTAAATCCTGCTGTTCATCTTGTTTCTAGCACTTGTTTGTGTTCAATTGCTAGAGACAAGTAAACAGAATAGGGTGTCATTTTTAGCATTCTCAGAAAACAGAGTTAATTCAGATGCAACTAATCCTCTCCTGCTTATTATTTAGTAATCATGCCTGTCAATAGGATTTGGGAGTCCCAGAAGCTAGATTTTTATGAAAGATTTTAATATTTTTATGTTTTTAATGACATTCTAGTCTCCAAAAGCTATTCATTAAATTCATAGAACTCTACTCTAGAGATAGAGCTAAAGTTTCAATTAAGTTACCTGAAATTAGATGGACACGGTTCCAAAAGAACAGATGGGTGCCTTGCTTAGATCAGTATTTTTAAAAATATGATGTTTTTAAAGAAAAAAGTAATACAAAAGATGTTTTCTTTTAAGATTTAAAGCAGTGGGGAATATATTTGAAACTATCCTTCTCCATAAAGGATTTCTACAAAAATTATTTATATTATAAAAATTAAAAAATTAACTGAAACTAAATATCCTCAATGTGCATGCATGCACACACATGAATTACAATAAATATATATTTTCACCAAAATTGTTTCCTGTGAAATGAAGTCTCTGAGAGAACCATTAAAATTGACGGTATCCCGAAGGTAACTTTAGAACAAAATACAGGCCCTTTGAACCAAAACATTTTGGCCTTGATCTTACTAAAGCAACATCTCCTATCACCCAGCTGCTAATACCATCACTATTATTGATACTATTAGTCTACTATTATAGATAATTTAAAAATATATAAAGAGTAGGAAAGGAAAGATAATTGACTTTTTGAAGAAAATCTGTTCTTGGAATTACTTCTCTAAAACCATTCTGCTCTTCTACCATTTAGTGAACTGTAAGTTTATTGGAAGCTGATGTTTTTTATCTTGTATGATTGGGTCATCGCAAGAACGAAAATTTAAGCAAAATCAATACACTCAATATCCATGTTCTAGAGTAAATGTACAGAAGTGTTTCTTATAATGGATTTTACTGGCAATGGCAAGCCATTTTTCTAGTAACAGCTTTAATATTTTGTAATCATTAAAACACACTGAAGCAATGAATAAATTGGGAAAAGAGGTCAGTAAACTCACATACAGAAAGATAGGGGATGAGGCCCTCTGAATCACTCTGGTTTGTAGTCAAATTGAAGGCCAAAATGCTATTGGAGAAGGCTATCCTTGAATCAGAGCAAAGATAAAAATGTGGTTTTAAAGGCTATGAAAATCTTTCCATACATAATGCCTTATATACATCAAAAGGTGTCTACAGTAGTGTTTTAAATACTTTCTTATCTTGGAGAGTACTTTCTGTGATTTAATTGATAACCAGCTATACCTGGAGCAAGGAACAGATGATAAAAGTGAAACATATTCCCCATGAGTAATAATAACAGAAAA